>NW_028295244.1:0-245000 GCF_964341445.2 Mesoplodon mirus
CTCTTGGGTCATGGAGGATTGTGATGACAAGTCATGGAGCATTGTGATGACAAGGGCATGGAGCATTGTGATGACAGGAGCATGGAGCATTTGTCTGACAAGATTCATAGATTATTGTGATGACAGTGGACATGGTGCATTGTAATGACAAGGGCATGGATCATTGTGTAGAGAAGGTCATGGTGTATTGTGAAGACAGGTGTCAGGGAGCATTGTGATGACATATGTCATGGTCCATTGAGATGACAATGGCAGGGAGTATTGTGATGCCAAATGAAATGGAGAATTGTGATGACAAATATAATGGAGCATCGTGATGACTATGGCTTGGAGCATTATGATGACAATGGCCATTGAGAATTTTCATGACAAGGTCGTGAAGCATTGTGATGACAAGTTCCTTGAGCATTGTGATGACAAATCCATGGAGCCTTGTGATGACAATTCTCATGGAGCATACTGATGAAAAGGGTCTTGGAACATTGTGATGACAAGGGCATGGAGCATTGTGAGGAGAAGACCAAGGAGCATTCTGATGGCATGTGTCATCGAGCTTTGTGATGACAAGGGCATGGAGCATTGTGATTACATGTGTCTTGGAGCATTGTGATGAAAATGGCATGGATCATTGTGATGAAATAGGCATGGAGCCTTGTCATGACAGGTTTCAAGGATCATACAGACAACAAGTGTCAGGGAGCATTTTGATGACAAGTGTATTGAGCATTGTGATGACAATGGTCATGGAGCATTGTGATGAGAAGACCATGGATAATTGTGATGACGAGCGTCATGGGGCATTGTGATGAGAAGTGTTATGGAATATTGTGATCACAAGGGTTTGGAGCATTGTTATGACAGAGGTCATGGAGCAATTTGATTTCATTGTGATGACAATAGCATGAAGCATTATGATGATGGGCATGGTGCATTGTGATGACAGGGTTCATGGATCATTGAGATGAAAAGGGGCATAGAGCATTGTGATTAGAGCGTTCTTGGAGCATTGTGATGAGAAGGGTCATGGAGCTTTGTGATGACAAGGCCATGGAACATCGTGATGGCAGGGGTCATGGAGCATTGTGATGAGAAGGCCATGGAGCATTCTGAAGACATGTGTCATGGAGCTTTGTGAAGACAAGGGCTTGGAGCAATGTGATGAGAGTTTGCATGGAGCATTGTGATGACAATGACATGGAGCATTGTGATGCCAAGGGTCACGGATCTTTGTGATGACAAATTTCATGGAACATTTTGATGGCAAGGTCGTTGTGCATTGTGATGAGAAAGGCAGGGAACATTCTGATGACAGGGTCTTTGAGCAATTTGATGAAAAGTGTCATGGAACATTTTGATGACAGGTGTTATGGAACATTGTGATGTCAGGGGTCATCGAACATTGTGATGATAAGTGAATGTAGCATTGTGATGACAGGAGTGACGGAGTATTGTGACAAATAGTGATGTAGCATTGTGATATCAGTGGTGAGAGAGCATTTTGATGAGAAGTGCATGGAGCATTGTGATGACAAATTTTATGGAGCATTGTGATGACAAGATTGTGGAGCATTGTGATGACAAGCAAATGGTGCATTGCGATGACATGTGTCATGGAGCATTGTGATGACAAGGGTCAAAGAGCATTGTGATGAAAAGTTCATTGAGCATTGTGGTTCAAAAAAGTCACAGAGACTGTTGACGACCAGGGCATGGACCATTGTGATGACAAAGGTCATGAAGCATTGTGATGATTGGAGTCACGGAACATTGTGATGACAGGGTTCATGGAGCATTTTGATAACAAGGGCAAGTAGCATTGTGATGACAAGGGCATGGAACATTGGTCTAATAAGTTTCATGGATTATTGTGATGACAGTTAGAATGGCGCATTGTGATGACAACGGCATGGAGCATTGTGATGACCAGGCCATGCAATATTGTGAAGACAGGTTTCAGGGAGCATTGTGATGACATAGGAAATGGCCCATTGTGATGACAATGGCATGGAGCATTGTGATGACAATGGTCAGGGAGGATTATGATGACAAAAGTAATGGAGCATTGTGATGACAAAGTAATGGAGCATTGTGATGACAATGGCTTGGAGCATTGTGATGACAAGGGTCAGGGAGCATTGTGCTGACAAGTGCATGGAGAATTGTAATGACAAGTGTCATGGAGCATTCTGATGACAAGCTTGTGGAGTATTTTGATGACAATGGCATGGATCATTTTGATGAAAATGGCATGGGGCATTGTGATGAAAAAGGCATGGAGCCTTTTCCTGACAGGATTCAAGGAGCATTCTGATGACAAGTGTCAGGGAGCATTGTGATGACAAGTGTATTGAAAATTGTGATGACAAAGGTCATGGAGCATTGTGATGAAAAGAGCATGGATTATAGTGATGACAGGCATCATGGAGCATTGTGATGACAAGTGTTATGGAACTTTGTGATCACAAGTGTTTGGAGTATTGTGATGACAGAGGTCATGGATGATTTTGATTTCAAGGAGCAGGGAGCATTGTGATTACAAGGGCATGAAGCAATGTGATCCCAAGGTTCATGGAGGATTGTGATGACAATGGAAATGGAGTATTTTGGTGACAAGCGCATAGAGCATTGTAATGACAAGGTCATGTAGCATTTTGCTGACAAAGGCATGGAGCATTGTGATGACAGGTGTCACGTAGCATTGTGAATACAGGGGTCATGGAGCATTGGGATGACAAGGGCATGGATCATTGTGAAGACAAGGGTCATGGAGCACTGGGCTGAAAATGTTCATGGAGTGTTGTGATGACAGGGGTCATGGAGCATTGTGATGACAGGGGTCATGGAGCATTGTGATGACAAGAGTCCCAGATCATTTTGTTGTCAGTTGTCATGGAGTGTTGTGATAACGGTGGTCATGGAGCATTGTGAAGATATTGGCCAAGGAGCATTGTGATGAGTAGGTCGTGGAGCATTGGGCTGAAAATGTTAATGGACTACTGTGATGAAAGCGGTCATGGAGCACTGTGATGACAAGGGAATGGAGCATGGTGATGACAAGGTCCTGGAGCATTGTGAGGAGAAGACCATGGGGACTTGTGATGACTGGTCTCATGGAGCATTCTGATGAAAAGGGGGATGGAGCATTGTGATTACAGGGATCCTGGAGCATTGTGATGACAAGGGCATGGAGCATTATTGTGAGAAGGCCATGAAGCATTCTGATGACATGTGTCATGGAGCTTTTTGATGACAAGGGCATGGATCATTGTGATTACAGGGATCTTGGAGCATTGTGATGAAAAGGGCATGGATTATTATGATGACAAAGGCATGGAGCCTTGTCATGACAGTGTTCAAGCAGCATACTGACGACAAGTGTCAGGGAGCATTGTGATGACAAGTGTATTGAGCATTGTGATGACAAAGATCATGGAGCATTGTGAAGAGAAGACCATGGATAATTGTGATGATGAGCGTCATGGGATGTTGTAATGATAAGTGTTATGGAACATTGTGATCACAAGTGTTTTGAGCATTATGATGACACAGGTCATGGAGAATATTGATTGCATTGTGATGACAATAGCCTGAAGCATGATGATGATGGGCATGGTGCATTGTGATAGCAGGGTTCATGGAGCATTGAGATGAAAAGTGGCATGGAGCATTGTGTTTACAAACGTCTTGGAGCATTGTGATGACAAGGGCATGGAGCATTGTGATGAGAAGGCCATGGAACTTTCTGATGACATGCGTCATGGAGCTTTGTGATGACAAGGGCAAGGAGCATTGTGATTACAGGGGCCTTCAGCATTGTGATGACAAGTGTCATGGAACCTTGTGATGACTAGGCCATGGAACATTGTGATGGCAGGGGTCATGGTGCATTGTTATGACAGAGGTAATGGAGCATTGTGATGAGAAGGGCATGGGACATTGGTCTGAAATGTTTCATGGATTATTGTGATGAGAGTGGGCCTGGAGCATTGTGATGACAAGGTTACGGAACACTATGATACATGGGTCATGCAGGATTGTAATGACAAGGGCATGGAGCATTGCTATGAGAAGGGCATCGAGCATTGTGATGACAAGTGTCATGGAGCTTTGTGATGACAAGGGCATTGAGCAATGTTATGAGAGGGTTCATGGAGCATTGTGATGACAATGACATGGAGCATTGTGATGCCAAGAGTCATGGAGCTTTGTGATGACAAGTCATGGAGCATTTTGGTGACAAGGGCATGGTGCATTTTGATGAGAAGTGCAGGGAGCATTTTGATGACCGGGCCATGCAGCAATTTGATGAAAAGTGTAATGGAATATTTTGATGGCAGGTGTTATAGAACATTGTGATGTCAGGGGTCTTGGAGCTTTGGGATGAAAAGGATCATGGAGCATTTTGATGACAGGGGTTATGGAACATTGTGATGTCAGGGGTCATGGAACATAGTGATGATAAGGGGATGTAGCAGTGTGATGACAGGGTCATGGAACATTGTGATTACATGGGTGAGGGTGTATTGTGATAACTAGTCATGGAACACTGTGATATCTCTGGTAAGAGAGCATTTTGATGAGAAGTGCCTAGACCATTGTGATTACAAGGTTTATGGAGCATTGCAATGACAAGGTTGTGGACCGTTGTGATGAAATGTGTGTGGCACATTGTGAAGACAATGGTCATGGAGCATTGTTCTGACAAAGACATGGAGCATTGTGATGACAAGGGTCACTGTGAATTGTGATGAAAAGTTCTTGGAGCATTGTGGTTACAAAGGTCACAGAACCTTGTGATGACACGGGCATGGATCATTGTGATGACAAACGTTATGAAGCATTGTGATGAATGGAGTCACGGAGCATTGTGATGACAGGGGTCATGGAGCATTGTGATGACATGTGTCATGGAGCATTGTGCTGACAAGCGCATGGAGCATTGTGATGACAAGGGTCATGGAGCATTGTGCTGAGAAAGGCATAGAGCATTGTGATGACAAGGGTCAAAGAGCACTGTAATGAAAAGTTCATGGATCATTTTGGTTAGAAAGCTCACAGAGAGTGATGATGACGAGGGCATGGCCCATTGTGGTGACAAAGGTCATGAAGCATTGTGATGACTGGAGTCAGAGAGCATTGTGATGGCAGGGGTCATGGAGCATTGTGATAACAAGGGCAAGGAGCATTGTGATGACCAGGGCAAGGAGCATTGGTCTGATAAGTTTCATGGATTATTGCGATGACATTTGGAATGGCACATTGTGATGACAAGGGCATGGAGCATTGTGATGAGAATGTCATGGAGTATTGTGAAGACAGTTGTCAGGGAACATTGTGATGACATATGTCATGGTCCATTGCGATGACAATAGCAGCGAGACTTGTGATGCCAAATGTAATGGAGGATTGTGTTGACAAATATATTGGAGCACTGTGATGACTATGGCTTGGACCATTATGATGACAAGGGCCATTGAGAATTTTCAGGACAAGGTCGTGAAGCATTGTGATGACAATGTCCTGGAGCATTGTGATGAGAAAAACATGGAGCCTTGTGATGACAAATCTCATGGAGCATACTGATGAAAATGGACATGGACCATTGTGATTACAGGCGTCTTGGAACTTTGTGATGACATGTGCATGGAGCATTGTGAGGAGAAGGCCAAGAGAATTCTGAAGACATGCGTCCTTTAGCTTTGTGATGACAAGCGCATGGAGCATTGTGATTACATGGGTCTTGGAGCATTGTTATGAAAAAGCATGGAGCTTTGTCATGACAGGGTTCAAGGAGCATACAGACAACAAGTGTCAGGGAACATTTTGATGACAAGTGTATTGAGCATCGTGATGAAAAAGGTCATGAAGCATTGTGATGAGAAGACCATGGATAACTGTGATGATGAGCGTCATGGAGCATTGTGATGACAAGCGTTTTGGAATATTGTGATCACAAGCTTTTGGAGCATTGTTATGACAGACGTCATGGAGCATTTTGATTTCATTGTGATGAAAATAGCATGAAGCATTATGATGATGGTCATGGTGCATTGTGATGACAGGGTTTATGAATCATTGAGATGAAAATGGGCATGGATCATTGTGGTTACAGGGTTCTTGGAGCATTGTGATGAGAAGGGTCATGGAGCCTTGTGATGACAAGGCCATGGAATATCGTGATGGCAGGGGTCATGGATCATGGGTATGACAGGGATAATGGAGCATTGTGATGACAGGGCAAGGAGCATTGTGATGAGAAGGCCATGGAGCATTCTGATGATATGTGTCATGGAGGT
The DNA here is from genome assembly GCF_964341445.2 of Mesoplodon mirus. Classification (NCBI taxonomy): domain Eukaryota; kingdom Metazoa; phylum Chordata; class Mammalia; order Artiodactyla; family Ziphiidae; genus Mesoplodon; species Mesoplodon mirus. The sequence goes on from NW_028295244.1 coordinate 6,297, forward strand.
TTGTGATGACAAGGACATGAAGCAATGTGATGAGAACCTTAATGGAGCATCGTGATGACAATGACATGGAGCATTTTGATGACAAGTGTGTTGTGCATTGTGATGAGAAGGGCAGGGAGCATTTTGATGACAGGGTCATGCAGCAATTTGATGAAAAGTGTAATGGAACATTTTGGTGACAGGGGTTATAGAACATTGTGAAGCCAGGGGTCATGGATCTTTGGGATGAAAAGGGTCATTGAGCATTTTGATGACATGGGTTATGGAACATTGTGATGTCAGGGGTCATGGAACATTGTGCAGATAAGGGGATGTAGCATTGTGATGACAGGGGTCATGGAACATTGTGCTAACAGGGATGAGGGAGGATAGTGATGACTAGTGATAGAACATTGTGATATCTCATGTGAGAGAGCATTTGGATGAGAAGTTCATGGAGCATTGTGATTACAAGGTTTATGGAGCATAGCGATGATAAGTTTGTGGATCATTGTGATGAAAAGCACATGGCACATTGTGAGGACAAGGGTCATGGAGCATTGTTCTGACAAAGGCATGGAGCATTGTGATGACAAGGGTCACGGTGCATTGTGATGAAAAGTTCATGGAGCATTGTGGTTAAAATGGTCACAGAGCCTTGTGATATTGCGGGCATGGACCGTTGTGATGACAAACGTCATGAAGCATTGTGATGACTGGAGACACGGGGCAGTGTGATGACAGGGGTCATGGAGCATTGCGATGACAAGGGCATGGAGCACTGTGATGACAGGGGCATGGAGCATGGGTCTGACAAGTTTCATAGATGATTCTGATGACAGTGGACATGGTGCATTGTGATGAAAAGGGCATGGAGCATTATGATGACAAGGTCATGGAGTATTGTGAAGACAGTTGTCAGGGAGAATTGTGATGACATATATCATGGTCCATTGCGATGACAATGGCATGGAGCATTGTGATGCGAAATGTAATGGAGGATTGTAATGACAAATATAATGGAGCATTGTAATGACTACTGCTTGGAGCATTATGATGAGAAGGGCCAATGAGAATTTTCATGACAATGTCATGAAGCATTGTGATGACAAGGTCCTGGAGCATTGTGATGAGAAATCCTTGGAGCCTTGAGATGACAAGTCTCATGGAGCATACTGATGAAAAGGGGCATGGAGCATTCTGATTACAGGGGTCTTGGAACATTGTGATAACAAGGGCATGGTGCATTGTGATGACAAGGGCATGGAGCATTGGTCTAATAAGTTTCATGGATTATTGTGATGACAGTTGGAATGGCGCATTGTGATAACAAGGGCATGGAGCATTGTGATGACCAGGTCAGGCAGTATTGTGAAAAGAGGTGTCACGGAGCATTGTGATGACATATGTATTAGCCCATTGTGATGACAATGGCATGGAGCATTTTGATGCCAAGTGTCATGGAGGATTCTGATGACAAAGGTAAAGGAGCATTGTGATGACAATGGCTTGGCGCATACTGATGACAAGGTTCAGGGAGCACTGTGCTGACAAGTGCATGCATAATTGTGATGACAAGGGTCATGGAGCATTCTGATCACAAGCTTGTGGAGTATTTTGATGACAATGGCATGGAGCATTGTGATGAATACGGCATGGGGCTTTGTGAAGAAAAAGGCAAGGAGCCTTTTAGTGACAGGGTTCAAGGAGCATTCTGACGACAAGTGTCAGGGAGCATTGTGATGACAAGTGCATTGAGAATTGTGATGACAAACGTCATGGAGCATTGTGATGAAAAGGGCATGGAGTATTGTGATGACAGGCATCATGGAGCGTTGTGATGAAAAGTGTTATGGAACATTGTGATCACAAGGGTTTGGAGCATTGCGATGACAGAGGTCTTGGATCATTTTGATTTCAAGGAGCATGGAGCATTGTGATGACAAGGGCATGAAGCAATGGGATCCCAAGGTTCATGGAGGATAGTGATGACAATGGTAATGCAGTATTGTGATGACAAGAACATAGAGCATTGTAATGACAAGGTCATGTAGCATTTTGCTGACAGAGGCATGGAGCATTGTGATGACAGGTGTCATGGAGCACTGTGATGACAAGTGTCACAGAGCATTGTGAATACAGGGGTCATGGAGCATTGGGATGACAAGGGCATGGAGCATTGTGATGACAAGCGCATGTGGCATTGGTCTAATAAGTTTCATGGATTATTGTGGTGACAGTTGGAATGGCGCATTGTGATGACAAGGGCATGGAGCATTGTGATGTCCAGGTCAAGCAGTATTGTGAGAAGAGGTGTCACGGAGCATTGTGATGACATATATATTAGCCCATTGTGATGACAATGGCATGGAGCATTGTGATGCCAAGTTCATTGGAGGATTCTGATGACAAAGGTAAAGGAGCATTGTGATGACAATGGCTTGGAGCATAGTGATGACAAGGTTCAAGGAGCCTTGTGCTGACAAGTGCATGGAGAATTGTGATGACAAGGGTCATGGAGCATTCTGATGACAAGCTTGTGTAGTATTTTGATGACAATGGCATGGAGCATTGTGATGAAAACGGCATGGGGCTTTGTGATGAAAAAGGCAAGGAGCCTTTTCGTGACAAGGTTCAAGGAGCATTCTGTCGACAAGTGTCTGGGAGCATTGTGATGACAAGTGTATTGAGAATTGTGATGACAAATGTCATGGAGCATTGTGATGAAAAGGGCATGGAGTATTGTGATGACAGGCATCATGGAGCGTTGTGATGACAAGTGTTATGGAACATTGTGATCACAAGGGTTTGGAGCACTGCGATGACAGAGGTCATGGATCATTTTGATTTCAAGGAGCATGGAGCATTGTGATGACAAGGGCATGAAGCAATGTGATCCCAAGTTTCATGGAGCATAGTGATGACAATGGTAATGCAGTATTGTGATGACAAGCACATAGAGCATTGTAATGACCAGTCATGTAGCATTTTGCTGACAAAGGCATAGAGCATTGTGATGACAGGTGTCATGGAGCACTGTGATAACAAGCGTCACAGAGCATTGTGAATACAGGGGTCATGGAGCATTGGGATGACAAGGGCATGGATCATTGTGATGACAAGGGACATGGAGCATTGGGCTGAAAATGTTCATGGAGTATTGTGATGACAGGGGTAATGGAGCATTGTGATGAAAAGTGTTATGGAACATTGTGATCACAAGGGTTTGGAGCATTGCGATGACAGAGGTCTTGGATCATTTTGATTTCAAGGAGCATGGAGCATTGTGATGACAAGGGCATGAAGCAATGGGATCCCAAGGTTCATGGAGGATAGTGATGACAATGGTAATGCAGTATTGTGATGACAAGAACATAGAGCATTGTAATGACAAGGTCATGTAGCATTTTGCTGACAGAGGCATGGAGCATTGTGATGACAGGTGTCATGGAGCACTGTGATGACAAGTGTCACAGAGCATTGTGAATACAGGGGTCATGGAGCATTGGGATGACAAGGGCATGGAGCATTGTGATGACAAGCGCATGTGGCATTGGTCTAATAAGTTTCATGGATTATTGTGGTGACAGTTGGAATGGCGCATTGTGATGACAAGGGCATGGAGCATTGTGATGTCCAGGTCAAGCAGTATTGTGAGAAGAGGTGTCACGGAGCATTGTGATGACATATATATTAGCCCATTGTGATGACAATGGCATGGAGCATTGTGATGCCAAGTTCATTGGAGGATTCTGATGACAAAGGTAAAGGAGCATTGTGATGACAATGGCTTGGAGCATAGTGATGACAAGGTTCAAGGAGCCTTGTGCTGACAAGTGCATGGAGAATTGTGATGACAAGGGTCATGGAGCATTCTGATGACAAGCTTGTGTAGTATTTTGATGACAATGGCATGGAGCATTGTGATGAAAACGGCATGGGGCTTTGTGATGAAAAAGGCAAGGAGCCTTTTCGTGACAAGGTTCAAGGAGCATTCTGTCGACAAGTGTCTGGGAGCATTGTGATGACAAGTGTATTGAGAATTGTGATGACAAATGTCATGGAGCATTGTGATGAAAAGGGCATGGAGTATTGTGATGACAGGCATCATGGAGCGTTGTGATGACAAGTGTTATGGAACATTGTGATCACAAGGGTTTGGAGCACTGCGATGACAGAGGTCATGGATCATTTTGATTTCAAGGAGCATGGAGCATTGTGATGACAAGGGCATGAAGCAATGTGATCCCAAGTTTCATGGAGCATAGTGATGACAATGGTAATGCAGTATTGTGATGACAAGCACATAGAGCATTGTAATGACCAGTCATGTAGCATTTTGCTGACAAAGGCATAGAGCATTGTGATGACAGGTGTCATGGAGCACTGTGATAACAAGCGTCACAGAGCATTGTGAATACAGGGGTCATGGAGCATTGGGATGACAAGGGCATGGATCATTGTGATGACAAGGGACATGGAGCATTGGGCTGAAAATGTTCATGGAGTATTGTGATGACAGGGGTAATGGAGCATTGTGATGACTAGGGAATGGAGCATTGTGATGACAAGTGTCCCTGATCATTGTGTTTTCAGGTGTCATTGAGTGTTGTGATGACAGTGATCATGGAGCATTGTGATGATATTGGTCTTGGAGCATTGTGATGAGAAGGTCATGGGGAATTGGGCTGAAAATATTCATGGAGTATTGTGATGGCAGGGGTCATGGAGCATTGTGATCACTAGGGAATGGAGCATGGTGATGACAAGGTCCTGGAGCATTGTGATGATAAGACCATGGAGACTTGTGATGACAAGTCTCATGGAGCATTCTGATGAAAAGGGGCATGGAGCATTGTGATTACCGGGGTCTTGGAGCATTGTGATGACAAGGGCATGGAGCATTGTGTGGAGAAGGCCATGGAACATTCTGATGACATGCGTCATGGAGCTTTGTGATGACAAGGGCATGGAGCATTGTGATGACCAGGTCATGCAGTATTGTGAAAAGTGGTGTCACGGAGCATTGTGATGACATATGTATTGGCCCATTGTGATGACAATGGCATGGAGCATTGTGATGCAAATTGTCATGGATGATTCTGATGACAGAGGTAATGGAGCATTTTGATGACAATGGCTTGGAGCATAGTGATGACAAGGTTCAGGGAGCATTGTGCTGACAAGTGCATGGAGAATTGTGATGGCAAGAGTCATGGAGCATTCTGATGACAAGCTTGTGGAGTATTTTGATGACAATGGCATGGAGCATTGTCATGAAAACGGCATGGGGCTTTGTGATGAAAATTGCAAGGAGCCTTTTCGTGACAGGGTTCAAGGAGCATTCTGACGACAAGTGTCAGGGAGCATTGTGATGACAAGTGTATTGAGAATTTTGATGACAAAGGTCATGGAGCATTGTGATGACAAGGGCATATAGCATTGTGATTACAGGGGTTTTGGAGCATTGTGATGACAAGGGGCATGGAGCCTTGTGATGACAAGGCCGTGGAACATTTTGCTGGCAGGGTTCATGGAGCATTTTTATGACATAGGTAATGGAGCATTCTGATGAGAAGGGCATTGAGCATTGGTCTGAAATATTTCATGGATTATTGTGATGAGAGTGGGCATGGAGCATTGTGATGACAAGGGCACGGTACACTGTGATACATGGGTCATGGAGGATTGTAATTACAAGGGCATGGAGCATTGTGATGGGAAGAGCATCGAACATTGTGATGACAAGTGTCATGGAGCTTTTGATGACAAGGTCATGGAGCAATGTGATGAGATGGTTCATGGAGCATTGTGATGAAAATGACATGGAGCATTGTGATGCCAAGGGTCATGGAGCTTTGTGATGACAATGGTCATGGAGCATTTTGATGACAAGTGTGTTGTGCATTGTGATGAGAATGGCAGGGAGCATTTTGATGACAGGGTCATGCAGCAATTTGATGAAAAGTGTAATGGTACATTTTAATGACAGGTGTTATGAACATTGTGATGCCACGGGTCATGGATCTTTGGGATGAAAAATGTCATGGAGCATTTTGATGACAGGGGTTATGGAACATTGTGATGTCTGGGGTCATGGAACATTGTGCAGATAAGGGGATGTAGCATTGGGATGACAGGGGTCATGGAAAATTGTGATAACTGTTGTGAGGGAGGATTGTGATGACTAGTGGTGGAACATTGTGATATCTCATGTGAGAGAGCATTTGGATGAGAAGTTCATGGAGCATTGTGATTACAAGGTTTATGGAGCATAGCGATGACAAGGTTGTGGATCATTGTGATGAAAAGTGCATGGCACATTGTGAAGACAAAGGTCATGGAGCATTGTTCTGACAAAGGCATGGAGCATTGTGATGACAAGGGTCACGGAGCATTGTGATGAAAAGTTCATGGAGCATTGTGTTTAAAATGGACACAGAGCCTTGTGATGACATGGGCATGGACCGTTGTGATGACAAACGTTATGAAGCATTGTGATGACTGGAGTCACGAGGCATTGTGATGACAGGGCTCATGGAGCATTGTGATGACAAGGGCATGGAGCACTGTGATGACAGGGGCATGGAGCATTGGTCTGACAAGTTTCATAGATGATTGTGATGACAGTGGACATGGTGCATTGTGATGACAAGGGCATGGAGCATTGTGATGACAAGGGCATGGAGTACTGTGAAGTCAGGTGTCAGGGAGCATTGTGATGACATATGTCATGGTCCATTGCAATGACAATGGCATGGAGCATTGTGATGCCAAATGTAATGGAGGATTGTAATGACAAATATAATGGAGCATTGTGATGACTACAGCTTGGAGCATTATGATGACAAGGGCCAATGAGAATTTTCATGACAATGTCGTGAAGCATTGTGATGACAAGGTCCTGGAGCATTGTAATGAGAAATCCATGGAGCCTTGTGATGTCAAGTCTCATGGAGCATACTGATGAAAAGGGGCATGGAGCATTCTGATTACAGGGGTCTTGGAACATTGTGATAACATGGGCATGGAGCATTGTGATGACAAGGGCATGGAGAATTGGTCTAATAAGTTTCATGGATTATTGTGATGACAGTTGGAATGGCGCATTGGGATGACAAGGGCATGGAGCATTGTGATGACCAGGTCATGCAGTATTGTGAAAAGAGGTGTCAAGGAGCATTGTGATGACATATGTATTGGCCCATTGTGATGACAATGGCATGGAACATTGTGATGACAAGTGTCATGGAGGATTCTGATGACAAAGGTAATGGAGCATGGTGATCACAATGGCTTGGAGCATAGTGATGACAAGGTTCAGGGAGCATTGTGCTGACAAGTGCATGGAGAATTGTGATGACAAGGGTCATGGATCATTTTGAATTCAAAGAGCATGGAGCATTGTGATGAAAAGGGCATGAAGCAACGTGATCCCAAGGTTCATGGAGGATAGTGATGACAATGGTAATGGAGTATTGTGTTGACAAGCGCATAGAGTATTGTAATGAGAAAGTCATGTAGCATTTTGATGACAAAGGCATGGAGCATTGTGATGACAGGTGTCATGGAGCACTGTGATGACAAGCTTCACGGAGCATTGTGAATACAGGGGTCATGGAGCATTGGGATGACAAAGACATGGATCATTGTGAGGACAAGCGTCATGGAGCATTGGGCTGAAAATATTCATGGAGTATTGTGATGACAGTGGTCATGGAGCATTGTGATGACTAGGGAATGGAGCATTGTGATGACAAGAGTCCCGGATCATTGTGTTGACAGGTGTCATGGAGTGTTGTGATGACAGTGGTCATGGAATATTTTGATGATATTTGTCATGGAGCATTTTGATGAGAAGTTCATGGATCATTAGACTGAAAATGTTCATGAAGTATTGTGATGACAGGGGTCATGGAGCATTGTGATGACAAGGGAATGGAGCATGCTGATGACAAGTTCCTGGAGCATTGTGATGAGAAGAACATGAAGACTTGTGATGACAAGGCTCATGGAGCATTCTGATGAAAAGGGGCATGGAGCATTGTGATGACAAGTGTCATGGAGCATTGTGCTGAGAAAGGCATAGAGCATGGTGATGACAAGGGTCAAAGAGCATTGTGATGAAAAGTTCATAGAGCATTGTGGTTAAAAAGGTCACAGAGACTGTTGATGATGAGGGCATGGACCCTTGTGATGACAAAGGTCAAGAATCATTGTGATGACTGGAGTCACAGAGCATTGTGATGACACGGGTCATGGAGCATTGTAATAACAATGGAATGGTGCATTGTGATGACAAGGACATTGAGCATTGGTCTAATAAGTTTCATGGATTATTGCGATGAGAGTTGGAATGGCGCATTGTGATGACAAGGGCATGGAGCACTGTGATGACCAGGTCATGCATTATTGTGAAGACAGGTGTCAGGGAGCATTGTGATGACATATTTATTGGCCCATTGTGATGACAATGGCATGAAGCATTGTGATGCCAAGTGTCATGGAGGATTCTGAGGACAAAGGTTATAGAGCATTGTGATGACAATGGCTTGGAACACTGTGATGGCAAGGGTCAGGTAGCTTTGTGCTGAGAATTGCATGGAGAATTATGATGACAAGGGTCATGGAGCATTCTGATGACAAGCTTGTGGAGTATTTTGATGACAATGACATGAAGCATTGTGATGAAAACGGCATGGGGCATTGTGATGAAAAAGTCATGGAACCTTTCATGACCGGGTTCAAAAAGCATTCTGACGACAAGTGTCAGGGAGCATTGTGATGACAATTGTATTGGGAATTGTGATGACAAAGGTCATGGAGCATTGTGATGAAAAGGGCATGCAGTATTGTGATGACAGTCATCATGGAGTGTTGTGATGAAAGTGTTATGGAACATTGTGATCACAAGTGTTTGGATCATTGTGATGACAGAGGTCATGGATCATTTTTATTTCAAGGAGCATGGAACATTGTGATGACAAGGTCATGAAGCAATGTGATCCCAAGGTTCATGGAAGATTTTGATGACAATGGTAATGGAGTATTGTGTTGACAAGCGCATAGAGCATTGTAATGACAAGGTCATGTAGCATTTTGCTGACAAAGGCATGGAGCATTGTAATGACAGGTGTCATGGAGCACTGTGATGAGAAGCGTCACGGAGCATTGTGAATACAGGGATCATGGAGCATTGGGATGACAAGAGCATGGATCATTGTGATGACATGGATCATGGAGCAATGTGATGACAAGAGGTCATGGAGAATTTTGATTTCACTGTGCTGACAATAGCCGGAAGCATTATGATGATGGGCATGGTGCATTGTGATGACAATGTTCATGGAGCATTGAGATGAAAAGGGGCATGGAGCATTGTGATTACAGGGATCTGGGATCATTGTGATGACAAGGGCATGGAACATTTTAATGAGAAGGCCATGGAACATTCTGATGACCTGTGTCACGGAGCTTTGTGATGACAAGGGCATGGAACATTGTGATTACAGGTGTTTTGGAGCATTGTGTTGACAAGGGTCACGATGCCTTGTGATGGCAAGGCCGTGGAACATTGTGATGGCAGGGGTCATGGAACATTGCTATGACAGGGGTAATGGAGCATTTTGATGAAAAGGGCATGGAACATTGTGATTACAAGGTTTATGGAGCATTGCCATGTCAATTTTGTGGACCGCTGGGGTGAAAAGCGCGTGGCACTTTGTGATGATAAAGGATATGGAGTATTTTTCGGACAAATGCATGGAGCATTGTGATGACAAGGGTCACGGAGCATTGTGATGAAAATATCATGGAGCATTGAGGTTCCAAATGTAACAGAGCCCTGTGATGACGCGGGCATCGACCATTGTGATGACAAATGTTATGAAGAATTGTGATGACTGGAGTCAAAGAGCATTGTGATGACAAGGGTCATAGAGCATTGTGATGACAAGGGCAAGGAGCATTATGCTGAGAAAGGCATATAGCATTGTGATGACAAGGGGCAAAGAGAATTGTGATGAAATGTTCATGGAGCATTGTGGTTAAAAAAGTCACAGAGACTGTTGATGATGAGGGCATGGACCATTGTGATGACAAATGTCATGAAGCATTGTGATGACTGGAGTCACGGAGCATTGTGATGACAGGGGTCATGGAGCATTGTGATAACAAGGGCATGGAGCATTGTGAAGACAAGGGCATGGAGCATTGGTCTAATATGTTTCATGGATTATTGCGATGACAGTTGGAATGGCATATTGTGATGAGAAGGACATGGAGCATTGTGATGACCAGGTCTTGCTGTATTGTGAAGACAGGTGTCAGGGTGCATCGTGATGACATATATAATGGCCCATTGTAATGACAATGGAATGGAACATTGTGATGCCAAGTGTCATGGAGGATTCTGATGACAAAGGTAATGGAGCATTGTGATGACAATCGCTTGGAGCATTGTGATGACAAGGGTCAGGGAGAATTGTGCTGAAAAATGCATGGAGAATTGTGATGACAACGGTCATGGAGCGTTCTGATGACAAGCTTGTAGAGTATTTTGATGACAATGGCATGGAGCATTGTGATGAAAACGGCATGGGGCTTTGTGATGAAAAAGGCATGGAGCCTTTTCGTGACAGGGTTCAAGGAGCATTCTGACGACAAGGGTCAGGGAGCATTGTGATGACAAGTGTATTGAGAATTGTGATGACAATGGTCATGGAGCATTGTGATGAAAATGGCATGGAGTATTGTGATGACAGTCATCATGGAGCGTTGTGATCAAAAGTGTTATGGAACATTGTAATCACAAGTGTTTGGAGCATTGTGATGACAGAGGTCATGCATCATTTTGATTTCAAGGATCATGGAGCACTGTGATGACAAGGGCATGAAGCAATGTGAACAAAATGTTCATGGAGGTTTGTGATGACAATGGTAATGGAGTATTGTGATGACAAGCGCATAGAGCATTGTAATGACAAGGTCATGTAGCATTTTGCTGACAAAGGCATGGAACACTGTGATGACTGGTGTCATGGAGCACTGTGATGACAAGCGTCACGGAGCATTGTGAATACAGGGGTCATGGAACATTGGGATGACAAGGGCTTGGATCATTGTGATGACAATTGTCATGGAGCAGTTGTCTGAAAATGTTCATGGAGTATTGTGATGACAGGGGTCAAGGAGCATTATGATGACAGAGGTCATGGAGAATTTTGATTTCATTGTGCTGACAATAGCTGGAAGCATTATGATGATGGGCATGATGCATTGTGATGATAGGTTTCATGGACCATTGAGTTGAAAAGGGGCATGGAGTATTGTGATTACAGGGGTCTGGGAGCATTGTGATGACAAGGGCATGGAGCATTTTGATGAGAAGACCATGGAACCTTCTGATGACATGTGTCATGCAGCTTTGTGATGACAAGGGCATGGAACATTGTGAGTACAGGGGTTTTGGAGCATTGTGATGACAAGGGTCATGGAGCATTTTTATGACAGGTATAATGGAGCATTGTGATGTGAGCGGCATGGAGCATTTTGATTAGAAAGTTTATGGAGCATTGCACTGACAAATTTGTGGACCGTTGGGATGAAAAGCGTGTGGCATATTGTGATGACAAGTGTCATGGAGCATTTTTCTGACAAAGGCATGGAGCATTGTGATGACAAGGGTCTCGGAGCATTGTGATGAAAAGTTCATGGAACATTGTGGTTAAAAAGGTAACAGAGTCTTTTGATGATGCGAGCATTGACCATTGTGATGACAAATGATATGAAGAATTGTGATGACTGGAGTCACGGAGCATTGTGATGACAGGGGTCATGGAGCAATGTGATGACAAGGGCATGGAGCATTGTCCTGAGAAAGGCATAGATCATTGTGATGACAAGTGTCAAAGAGCATTGTGATGAAATGTTCATGGAGCATTGTGCTTAAAAAGTCACAGAGACTGTTGATGATGAGGGCATAGACCATTGTGATGACAAAGGTCATGGAGCATTGTGATGACTGGAGTCACGGAGCATTGTGATGACAGGGGTCATGTAGCATTGTGATAACAAGGGCATGGAGCATTGTGAAGACAAGGGCATGGAACATTGGTATAATAAGTTTCATGGATTATTGTGATGACAGTTAGAATGGCGCATTGTGATGACAACGGCATGGAGCATTGTGATGACCAGGTCTTGCTGTATTGAGAAGAGAGGTGTCAGGGAGCACTGTGATGACATATGTAATGGCCCATTGTGATAACAACGGCCTGGAGCATTGTGATGCCAAGTTTCATGGAGGATTCTGATGAATAAGTTAATGGAGCATTGTGATGACATGGGTCAGTGATCATTGTGCTGACAAGTGCATGGAGAATTGTGGTGACAAGGGTCATGGAGCATTCTGATGACAAGCTTGTGGAGTATGTTGATGACAATGGCATGGAGCATTGTGATGAAAATGGCATGGGGCTTTGTGATCAAAAAGGCAGGGAGCCTTTTCGTGACAGGGTTCAAGGATCATTCTGACGACAAGTGTTAGGGAGCATTGTGATGAAAAGTGTATTGAGAATTGTGATGACAAAGGTCATGGAGCATTGTGATGAAAAGGGCATGGAGTATTGTGATGGCAGGCATCATGGAGCGTTGTGATGACAAGTGTTATGGAACATTGTGATTCCAAGTGTATGGAGCATGGTGATGAGAGGGGTCATGGATCATTTTGATTTCAAAGTCCATGGAGCATTGTGATGACAAGGGCATGAAGCAATGTGATCCCAAGGTTCATGGAGGTTTGTGATGACAATGGTAATGGAGTATTGTGATGACAAGCACATAGAGCATTGTAATGACAATGTCATGTAGCATTTTGCTGACAATGGCATGGAGCATTGTGATGACAAGTGTCATGGACCATTGGGCTGAAAATGTTCATGGGGTATTGTGATGACAGTGGTCATGGAGCATTGTGATGAGTAGGGAATGGAGCACTGTGATAACAAGAGTCCCGGATCATTGTGTTGTCAGGTGTCATGGAGTGTTTTGATGACAGTGGTCATGGAGCATTTTGATGATATTTGTCTTGGAGCATTGTGATGAGAATTTCATGGAGCATTGGGCTGAAAATATTCATGGAGTATTGTGATGACAGGGGTCATGGAGCATTGTGATGACAAGGGATTGCAGCATGGGGATGACAAGGTCCTGGAGAATTGTGATGATAAAAGCATGGAGACTTGTGATGAGTAGTCTCATGGAGCATTCTGATGAAAAGGGGCATGGAGCACTGTGATTACAGGTGTTTTGGAACATTTTGATGAAAAGGCATGGAGCCTTGTCATGACAGGGTTCAAGGAGCATACTGACGACAATTGTCAGGGAGAATTGTGTTGGCAATAGTAATGAGTATTGTGATGACAAAGGTCATGGAGCATTGTGATGAGAAGACCATGGATAATTGTGATGATGAGTGTCATAGGGTGTTGTGATGATAAGTGTTATGGAACATTGTGATCATAAGGGTTTGGAGCATTATGATGACAGTGGTCTTGGATAATTTTGATTTCATTGTGATGACAATAGCCTCAAGCATTTTGATGATGGGCATGGAGCATTCTGATGACAGGCTTCATGGAGCATTGAGATGAAAAGTAGCATGGAGCTTTATGAATACAGGGGTCTTGGAGCATTGTCATGACAAGGGCATGGAGGATTGTGATGAGAAGGCCTTGGAACATTCTGATGGCATGCGTCATGGGGCTTTGTGATGACAAGGTCATGGAGCATTGTGATTACAGGGGTCTTGGAGCATTGTGATGACAAGGGTCATGGAGCCTTGTGATGACAGGGCCGTGGAACATTGTTTGGGCAGGGGTCATGGAGCATTGTTATGACAGAGGTAATGGAGCATTGTGATGAGAAGGGCATTGAGTATTGGTCTGAAAGCTTTCATGGATTTTTGTGATGAGATTGGGCATGGAGCACTGTGATGACAAGGGCAAGGAACACTGTGATACATAGGTCATGGAGGATTGTAATGACAAGGGCATGGAGCATTGTGATGAGAAGGGCATTGAGCATTGTGATGACAAGTGTCATGGAGCTTTGTGATGACAAGGGCATGGAGCAATGTGATGAGTGGGTTCATGGAGCATTGTGATGACAATGACATGGAGCATTGTGATGCCAAGGGTCATGGAACTTTGTGATGACAAAGGTCATTGAGCATTTTGATGACAAGTGTGTGATGCATTGTGATGAGAAGGGCAGGGAGCATTTTGATGACAGGGTCATGCAGCAATTTGATGAAAAGTGTAATGGGACATTTTGATGACAGGGGTTATGGAACATTGTGATGCCAGGGGTCATGGAGCTTTGGGATGAAAAGGGTCTTGGAGCATTTTGATGACAGGGGTTATGGAACATTGTGATGTCAGGGGTCATGGAACACTGTGATGACAAGCGTCACAGAGCATTGTGAATACAGGGGTCATGGAGCATTGGGATGACAAGGACATGGATGATTGTGATGACAAGTGTCATGGAGGATTGGGCTGAAAATGTTCATGGAGTATTTTGATGACAGTGGTCATGGAGCATTGTGCTGATAAGGGGATGTAGCATTGTGATGACAGGGATCATGGAACATTGTGATAACAGGGTTAAGGGAGGACTGTGATGACTAGTGATGGAATATTGTGATATCTCATGTGAGAGAGCATTTGGATGAGAAGTGCATGGAGAATTGTGATTACAAGCTTTATGGAGCATAGCAATGACAAGGTTGTGTATCATTGTGATGAAATGCGCATGGCCCAATGTGATGACAAGTGTCATGGAGCATTGTTCTGACAAAGGCATGGAGCATTTTTATGACAAGTGTCACGGAGCATTGTGATGAAAAGTTCATGGAACATTTTGGTTACAAAGGTCACAGAGCCTTGTGATGACACGGGCATAGACCGTTGTGATGACAAACGTTATGAAGCACGGTGATGACTGGATTCACGGAGCATTGTGATGACATGGGTCATGGAGCATTGTGATGAATAGGGCATGGAGCATTGTGAAGAAAGGGGCATGGAGATTTGGTCTGACAAGTTTCATAGATTATTGTGATGACAGTGGGCATGTAGCATTGTGATGACAAGGACATGGAGCATTGTGATGACAAGGGCATGGAGTATTGTGAAGACGTGTCAGGGAGCATTGTGATGACATATGTCATGGTCCATTGTGATGACAATGGCATGGATCACTGGTCTAATAAATTTCATGGATTATTGTGATGACAGTTGTAATGGCGCATTGTGATGACAAGGTCATGAAGCATTTTGATGACCAGGTCATGCAGTATTGTGAAGAGAGGAGTCAGGGAGCATTGTGATGACATATGTAATGGCCCATTGTGATGACAATGGCATGGAGCGTTGTGTTGCCAAGTGTCATGGAGGATTCTGATGACAAACGTAATTGAGAATTGTGATGACAATGGCTTGGAGCATTGTGATGACAAGGGTCAGGGAGCATTGTGCTGACAAGTGCATGGAGAATTGTGATGACAAGGGTCATGGAGCATTCTGACGACAATCTTTTGGAGTGTTTTGATGTCAACGGCATGGTGCATTGTGATGAAAATGGCATGGGGCTTTATGATGAAAAAAGCATGGAGCCTTTTCGTTTTAGGGTTCAAGGAGCATTCTGACGACAAGTGTCAGGGGGCATTGTGATGACAAGTGTATTGAGAATTGTGATGACAAAGGTCATGGAGCATTGTGATGAAAATGGCATGGAGTATTGTGATGACAGGCATCATGGAGCGTTGTAATGACAAGTGTTATGGACACTGGAATCACAAGTGTTTGGAGCATTGTGATGACAGAGGTCATGGATCATTTTGATTTCAAGGAGCATGGTGCATTGTGATGACAAGGGCATGAACCAATGTGATCACAAGTTTCATGGAGTATTGTGATGAAAATGGTAATGGAGTATTGTGATGACAAGCGCATAGAGCATTGTAATGAAAACGTCATGTAGCATTTTGCTGACAAATGCATGGAGCATTGTGATGACAGGTGTCATGGAGCACTGTGATGACAAGCGTCACGGAGCATTGTGAACAAAGGGGTCATGGAGCATTGGGATGACAAGGACATGGATCATTGTGATGACAAGTGTCATGGAGCATTGGGATTACATATGGCATGGGCCATTGAGATGACAATGGCAGGGAGCATTGTGATGCCAAATGTAATGGAGGATTGTGATGACAAACATAATGGAGCATTGTGATGACTAGGGCTGGGAGCATTATGATGACAAAACCATGGAGCCATGTGATGACAAGTCTCATGGAGCTTACTGATGAACAAGGGCATGCAGCATTGTGATTACAGGGGTCTTGGAACTTTGTGATGACAAGGGCATGAAGCATTGTGAGGAGAAGTCCAAGGAGCATTCTGATGGCATGCATCATTCAGCTTTGTGATGAAAAGTGCATGGAGCATCGTGATTACATGGGTCTTGGAGCATTGTGATGAAAAGGGCATGGAGCCTTGTCATGACAGGGTAAAAGGAGCATACAGAAAACAAGTGTCAGGGAGCAGTATGATGACAAGTGTATTGAGCATTGTGATGACGAAGGTCATGGAGCATTGTGATAAGAAGACCATGGATAATTGTGATGACGAGCGTCATGGGGCACTGTGATGTCAAGTGTTATGGAATATTGTGATCACAAGGGTTTGGAGCATTGTTATGACAGAGGTCATGGAGCATTTGATTTCACTGTTATGACAATAGCATGAAGCATTATGATGATGGGCATGGTGCATTGTGATGACAGGTTTCATGGATCATTGAGATGAAAAGGGGCATAGAGCATTGTGATTACAGTGTTCTTGGAGCATTGTGATGAGAAGGGTCATGGAGCCTTGTGATGACAAGGCCATGGAACATCGTGATGGCAGGGGTCATGGAGCATTGTTATGACAGGTATAATGGAGCATTGTGATGGCAAGGGCATGGAGCATTGTGATGAGAAGGTCATGGAGCATTCTGATGACATGTGTCATGGAGCTATGTGAAGTCAAGGGCATGGAGCAATGTGATGAGAGCGTTCATGGAGCATTGTGATGACAATGACATGGAGCATTGTGATGCCAAGGGTCATGGATATTTGTGATGACAATGGTCATGGAGCATTTTGATGGCAAGGGCGTTGTGCATTGTGATGAGAAGGGCAGGGAGCATTGTGATGACAGGGTCATGGAGCAATTTGATGAAAAGTGTCAATGAACATTTTGATGACAGGTGTTATGGAACATTGTGATGTCATTGGTCATCGAACATTATGATGATAAGTGCATGTAGCATTGTGATGACAGGAGTCATGGAATATTGTGATAACAGGGGTGAGGGAGTATGGTGACAAATAGTGATGTAGCATTGTGATATCAGTGGTGAGAGAGCATTTTGATGAGAAGTGCATGGAGCATTGTGATGACAAATTTTATGGAGCATTGTGATGACAAGATTGTGGAGCACAGTGATGATAAGCGCATGGTGCATTGTGATGACATGTGTCATGGAACATTGTGCTGACAAGCGCATGGAGCATTGTGATGACAAGTTCATGGAGCATTGTGCTGAGAAAGGCATAGAGCATTGTGATGACAAGGGTCAAAGAGCATTGTGATTAAAATTTCATGGAGCACTGTGGTTAAATAGGTCACAGAGACTGTTGATGACGAGGGCATGGACAATTGTGATGACAAAGGTAATGAAGCATTGTGATGACTGGAGTCACGGAGCATTGTGATGACAGGGGTCATGGAGCATGGTGATAAAAAGGGCATGGAACATTGTGATGACAAGGGCAATGAACATTTGTCAAATAAGTTTCATGGATTATTGCAATGACAGTTGGAATGGCGCATTGTGATGACAAGGGCATGGAGCATTGTGATGACCAGGTCATGCAGTATTGTGAAGACAGGTGTCAGGGAGCATTGTGATGACATATGTAATGGCCCATTGTGATGACAATGGCATGGAGCATTGTGATGCCAAGTGTCATGGAGGATTCTGATGACAAAGGTAATGGAGCATTGGGATGAAAATGCCTTGGAGCATTGCGATGACAAGTGTCAAGGAGCATTGTGCTGAACATTGCATGGAGAATTATGATGACAAGGGTCATGGAGCATTCTGATGACAAGCCTGTGGAGTATTTTGATGACAATGGCATGGAGCATTGTGATGAAAACGGCATGGGACAGTGTGATGAAAAAGGCATGGAGCCTTTTTGTGACAGGGTTCAAGGAGCATTCTGATGACAAGTGTCAGGGAGCATTGTGATGACAAGTGTATTGAGAATTGTGATGACAAAGGTCATGGAGCATTGTGCTGAGAAGGCCAAGGTTAATTGTGATGATGATCGTCGTGGGGTGTTGTGATGATAAGTGTTATGGAACATTGTGATCACAAGGTTTTGGAGCATTATGATGACAGAGGTCATGGAGAATTTTGATTTCATTGTGATGACAATAGCCTGAAGCATTATGATGATGGGCATGGTGCATTGTGATGACAGGGTTCATGGAGCATTGAGATGAAATGGGGCATGGAGCATTGTGATTACAGGGATCTTGGAGCACTGTGATGACAAGGGCATGGAGCATTGTGATTACAGGGTTCTTGGAGCATTGTGATGACAAGGGTCATGGAGCCTTGTGATGAAAAGGCCGTGGAACATTGTGATGGCAGTGGTCATGGATCATTGTTATGACATATGTAATGGAGCATATTGATGAGAAGGGCATTGAGCATTGGTGTGAAATATTTCATGGATTATTGTGATGAGAGTGGGCATGGAGCATTGTGATGACAAAGGCACGGAAGACTGTGATACATGGGTCATTGTGGATTGTAATGACAGGGGCATGGAGCATTGTGATGAGAACACATCGAGGATTGTGATGACAAGTGTCATGGAGCTTTGTGATGACAAGGGCATGGACCAATGTGATGAGAGTGTTCATGGAGCATTGTGATGACAATGACATGGAGCATTGTGATGCCAAGGGTCATGGAGATTTGTGATGACAAAGGTCATGGAGCATTTTGATGACAAGGGTGTGGTGCATTGTGATGAGAAGGGCAGGGAGCATTTTGTTGACAGGGTCATGCAGCAATTTGATGAAATGTGTAATGGAATATTTTGATGACAGGGGTTATAGAACATTGTGATGCCACGGGTCATGGAGCTTTGGGATGAAAAGGGTCATGGAGCATTTTGATGACAGGGGTTATGGAACATTGTGATGTCAGGGGTCATGGAAAACTGTGCTGATAAGGGGATGTAGCATTGTGATGACAGGGATATGGAACACTGTGATTACAGGGGTGAGGGAGCATTGTGATAACTAGTGATGGAACATTGTGATATCTCAGGTGAGAGAGCATTTGGATGAGAAGTGCATGGAGCATTGTGATTACAAGGTTTATGGAGCATAGACATGACAAGGTTGTGGATCATTGTGATGAAAAGCGCATGGCACATTGTGATGACAAGGGTCATGGAGCATTGTTCTGACAAAGGCATGGAGCACTGTGATGACAAGGGTCACGGAGCAGTGTGATGAAATGTTCATGGAGCATTGTGGTTACAAAGGACACAGGGCTTTGTGATGACGCGGGCATGGACCGCTGTGATGACAAACGTTATGAAGCATTGTGATGACTGGAGTCATGGAGCATTGTGAGCACAGGGGTCATCGAGCATTGTGCTAACCAGGGCATGGGGCATTGTGAAGACAGGGGCATGGAGCATTGGTCTGAGAAGTTTCATAGATTATTGTGATGACAGTGGACATGGTGCATTGTTATGACAAGGGCATGGGACATTGTGATGAGTAGGTCATGGATTATTGTGAAGAGAGGTGTCAGGGAGCATTGTGATGACATATGTCATGGTCCATTGAGATGACAATGGCAGGGAGCATTGTGATGCCAAATGTAATGGAGCATTGTGATGGCAAATATAAGGGAGCATTGTGATGACTAGGGCTTGCAGCATTATGATTACAAGGGCCATTGAGGATTTTCATGACAAGGTCGTGAAGCATTGTGATGACAAGGTCCTGGAGCTTTGTGATGAGAAATCCATGGAGCCTTGTGAAGACAAGTCTCATGGAGTATACTGATGAAAAGGGGCATGGAACATTCTGATTACAGGGGTCTTGGAACATTGTGATAACAAGGACATGGAGCATTGTGATGACAAGGGCATGGAGCATCGGTCTAATATATTTCATGGATTATTGTGATGACAGATGGAATGACACATTGTGATGACAAGGGCATGGAGCATTTTGATGACCAGTTGATGCAGTATTGTGAAGACAGGTGTCAGGGAGCATTGTGATGACATATGTAATGGCCCATTGTGATGACAATGGCATGGAGCATTGTGATGCCAAGTGTCATGGAGGAATCTGATGACAAAGGTAATGGAGCATTGTGATGACATAGGCTTGGAGCATTGTGATGCCAAGGGTCAGGGAGCATTGTGCTGACAAGTGCATGGAGAATTGTGATGACAAGTGTCATGGAGCATTCTAATGACAAGCCTGTGGAGTATTTTCATGACAATGTCATGGAGCATTGTGATGAATACGGCATGGGGCATTGTGATGAAAAAGGCATGGAGCCTTTTCGTGACAGGATTCAAGGAGAATTCTGACGACAAGTGTCAGGGAGCATGGTGATGACAAGTGTATTGAGAATTGTGATGACAAAGGTCATGGAGCAATGTGATGAAAAGGGCATGGTGTATTGTGATGACAGGCATCATGGAGCATTGTGATGATAAGTGTTATGGAACATTGTGATGACAAGGGTTTGGAGCATTGTGATGAGAGAGGTCATGGATCATTTTGATTTCAAGGCACATGGAGCATTGTGATGACAAGGGCATGAAGCAATGTGATCCCAAGGTTCAAAAAGGATTGAGATGACAATGGTAATGGAGTATTGTGATGACAAGCGCATAGAGCATTGCAATGACATGGTAATGTAACATTTTGCTGACAAAGGCATGGAGCATTGTGATGACAGGTGTCATGGAGTACTGTGATGACAAGCGTCAAGGAGCATTGTGAATACAGGGGTCATGGAGCATTGGGATGACAAAGGCATGGATCATTGTGATGACAAGGTTCATGGAGCTTTAGGCTGAAAATGTTCATGGACTATTGTGATGACAGGGGTCATGGAGCATCGTGATAACTAGTGTATGGAGCATTGTGATGACAAGAATCAGGGATCATTGTGTTGTCAGGTGTTATGTATTGTTGTGATGACAGTGGTCATGGAGCATTGTGATGATATTGGTCATGGAGCATTGTGATGAGAATGTCATGTAGCATTCGGCTGGAAATGTTAATGGATTATTGTAATGACAGGGGTCATGGAGCATTGTGATGACAAGGGAATGGAGCATGGTGATGACAAGGTCCTGGAGCATTGTGATGAGATGACCATGGAGACTTGTGATGACAAGTCTCATGGAGCATTCTGATGAAAAATGGCATGGAGCATTGTGATTACAAGGGTCTTGGAGCATTGTGATGACAAGGGCATGGAGCATTGTGAGGAGAAGCCATGGAGAATTCTGATGACATGCGTCATGTAGCTTTGTGCTGACAAGGCCATGGAGCATTGTAATAACAGGGGTCTTGGAGCACTGTGATGAAAAGGCATGGATCATAGTGATGTAAAAAGCATGGAGCCTTGTCATCACAGGGTTCAAGGAGCATACTGACGACAGGTGTCAGGGAGTATTGTGATGACAATTGTATTGAGCATTGTGATGACAGTGATCATGGAGCATTTTGATGAGAATACCATGGATAATTGTGATGAAGATCGTCATGGGGTGTTGTGATGATAAGTGTTATGGAACATTGTGATCACAAGGGTTTGGAGCATTATGATGACAGAAGTCATGGAGAATTTTGATTTCATTTTAGTGACAATAGCCTGAAGCATTATGAAGATGGGCATGGTGCAATGTGGTGACAGGGTTCATGGAGCATTGAGATGAAAAGGGGCATGGAGCATTGTGATTACAGGGGTCTGGGAGCATTGCGATGACAAGGGCATGGAACATATTTATGAGAAGGCCATGGGACCTTCTGATGACATGCGTCATGGAGCTTTGTTATGACAAGGGCATGGAGAATTTTGATTACATGTTTCTTGGAGCATTGTGATGACAAGGGTCATGGAGCCTTATGATGACAAGGCCGTGGAACATTGTGATGGCAGTGGTCGTGGTGCATTGTTATGAGAGAGGTAATGGAGCATTGTGATGAGAAGGGCATTGAGCATTGGTTTGAAATATTTCATATTTTATTGTGATGAGAGTGGACTGGAGCATTGTGATGACAAGGGCATGGAACACTGTGATACATGGGTCATGGAGGATTGTAATGACAAGTGCATGGAGCAATGTGATGAGAGGGTACATGGAGCATTGTGATGACAATACCATGGAGCATAGTGAGGAAAAGGCCATGGAGCATTCTGATGACATGCGTCATGGAGCTTTTTGATGACAAGGGTATGGAGCATTGTGATTACAGGGGTCTTGGAGCATTGTGATGAAAAGGGCATGGATCATTGTGATGAAAAAGGCATGGAGCCTTGTCATGACAGTGTTCAAGGAGCATACAGACGACAAGTGTCAGGGAGCATTTTGAAGATAAGTGTATTGAGCATTGTGATGACAAAGATCGGGGAACATTGTGATCAGAAGACCAAGGATAATTGTGATGATGATCGTCATGGGGTGTGGTGACGATAAATGTTATGGAACATTGTGATCACCAGGTTTTGGAGCATTATGATGACAAAGGTCACGGAGACTTTTGATTTCATTGTAATGACAATAGCCTGAAGCATTATGATAATGGGCATGGTGCGTTGTGATGACAGGGTTCATGGATCATTGAGATGAAAAGGGGCATGGAGCATTGTGATTACAGGGGTCTTGTAGCATTGTGATGACAAGCGCATAGAGCATTGTAATGACAAGATCATGTAGAATTTTGCAGACAAATGCATGGAGCACTGTGATGACAGGCGTCATGGAGCATTGTGATGACTTGTTACGGATCATTGTGAATACAGGGGTCATGGATCATTGTGATGACAAGGGTCATGGAGCATTGGGCTGAAAAAGTTCATGGAGTATTGTGATGACAGGTGTCATGGAGCATTGTGATGACAGAGGTCATGGAGAATTTTGATTTCATTTTGCTGACAATAGCCGGAAGCATTATGATGATGGGCATGATGCATTGTGATGACAGGTTTCATGGAGCATTGAGATGAAAAGGGGCATGGAGCATTTTGATTACAGGGGTCTTGGAGCATTTTGATGACAAGGGCATGGAGCATTTTGATGAGAAGTCCATGGAACATTCTGATGACATGTGTCATGGAGCTATGTGATAACAACGGCATGGAGCATTGTGATTACAGGTGTCTTGGAGCATTGTGATGACAAGTGTCATTGAGCCTTGTGATGACAAGGCCGTGGAACATTGTGATGGCAGGGGTCAAGGAGCATTGTTATGACAGGTGTAATGGAGCATTGTGATGAGAAGGGCATGGAGCATTGGGATAACAAATTTTATGGAGCATTGCGATGACAAATTTGTTGAACGTTGTGATAAACAGCGCGTGAAACATTGTGATGACAAGGGTCATGGAGCATTTTTCTGACAAAGGCATGGAGCACTGTGATGACAAGTGTCACGGAGCATTGTGATGAAAAGTTCATGAATCATTGTGGTTAAAAAGGTCACAAAGCCTTGTGATGATGCGGGAATGGACCATTGTTATGACTAATGTTATGAAGCATTGTGATGACTGGAGTCAAGGAGCATGGTGATGACAGGGGTCATGGAGCATTGTGATAACAAGGGCATGGTGCATTGTGATGACAAGGGCATGGAGCATTGGTCTAATATGTTTCATGGATTATTGCGATGACATTTGGTATGGCACATTGTGATAACAAGGTCATGGAGCATTGTGATGACCAGGTCATGCATTATTGTGAAGAGAAGTGTCAGGGAGCATTGTGATGACATATGTAATGGCCCATTGTGATGAAAATGGCATGGAGCATTGTGATGCCAAGTGTCATGGAAGATTCTGATGACAAAGGTAAAGGAGCATTGTGATGACAATGGCTTGGAGCATTGTGATGACAAGGGTCAGGGAGCATTTTGCTGACAAGTACATTGAGAATTGTGATGACAAGGGTTATGGAGCTTTCTGATGACAAGCTTGTGGAGTATTTTGATGACAATGGCATGGAGCATTGTGATGAAAACTGCATGGGACAATGTGATGAAAAAGGCATGTAGTGTTTTCGTGGCAGGGTTCAAGGAGCATATTGACGACAAGTGTCAGGGAGCATTGTGATGACAAGTGTATTGAGAATTGTGATGACAAAGTTCATGGAGCATGGTGATGAGAAGGCCATGGATAATAGTGATGATGATGGTCACGGGGTGTTGTGATGATAAGTGTTATGGAACATTGTGATCACAAGGATTTGGAGCATTATGGTGACAGAGGACATGGAGAATTTTGATTTCATTGTGATGACAATAGCCTGAAGCATTATGATAATGGGCATGGTGCATTGTGATGACATAGTTCATGGAGCATTGAGATGAAAAGGGGCATGGAGCACTGTGATTACAGGGGTCTTTTAGCATTGTTATGACAAGCGCATAGAGCATTGTAATGACAAGATCATGTAGAATTTTCCTGACAAAGGCATGGAGCATAGCGATGACAGGTGTCATGGAGAACTGTGATGACAAGTGTCACGGAGCATTGTGAATACAGGGGTCATGAAGCATTGGGATGACAAGTGCATGGATCATTTTGATGACAAGTGTCATGGAGCATTGGTCTGAAAATGTTCATGGCTTGTTGTGATGACAGTGTTCATGGAGCATTGTGATGACAGAGGTCATGGAGAATTTTTATTTCATTGTGATGACAATAGCCTGAATCATTATGATGATCGGCATGATGCATTGTGATGACAGGGTTCATGGAGCATTGAGATGAAAAGGGGCATGGAGCACTGTGTTTACAGGGGTTTTGGAGCATTGTGATGACAAGGGCATGGAGCATTTTGATGAGAAGGCCATGGAACAATCTGATGACATGTGTCATGGAGCTTTGTGATGACAACGGCCTGGAGCATTGTGATTAAAGGGGTCTTGGAGCATTGTGATGACAAGTGTCATGGAGCCTTGTGATGAAAAGGCCGTGGAACATTGTGATGGCAGGGGTCATGGAGCACTGTTATGACAGGGGTAATAGAGCATTGTGATGAGAAGGGCATGCAGCATTGTGATTACAATTTTTATGGAGCATTGTGATGACAAATTTTTGGACCGTTGGGATGAAAAGCCCATGGCATATTGTGATGACAATGGTCATGGAGCATTTTACTGACAAAGGCATGGAGCAATGTGATGACAAGGGTCACGGAGCATTGTGATGAAATGTTCATGGAGCATTGTGGATACAGAGGTAACAGAGCCTTGTGATGACGCGGGCATGGTCCATTGTGATGACAAATATTATGAAGCATTTTGATGACTGGAGTCACAGAGCATCGTGATGACAGGTGTCATGGAGCATTGTGATGACAAGGTCCTGGAGCATTGTGATGAGATGACCATGGAGACTTGTGATGACAAGTCTCATGGAGCATTCTGCTGAAAGGGGGCATGGAACATAGTGATTACAGGGGTCTTGGAGCATTGTGATGACAAGGGCATGGAGCATTGTGAGAAGGCCATGGAGTATTCTAATGACATTCATCATGCAGCATTGTGATGAGAAAGGCATAGAGCATTGTGATGACAGGGGATAAAGAACATTGTGAAGAAAATTTCATGGAGCATTGTGGTTAAAATGTTCACAGAGACTGTTGATGATGAGGGCATGGACCATTGTGATGAAAAAGTTCATGAAGCATTGTGATGACTGGAGTCACGGAGCATTGTGATGACAGGGGTCATTGAGCATTGTGATAACAAGTGCATGGAGCATTGTGATGACAAGGGCATGGAGCATTGTGATGACCAGGTCATGCAGTATTGTGAAGACAGGTGTCAGGGAGCATTGTGATGACATATGTAATGGACCATTGTGATGACAATGGCATGGAACATTGTGATGCCAAGTGTAATGGAGGATTCTGAAGACAAAGGTAATGGAGCATTGTGATGACAATGGCTTGGAGCATTGTGATGACAAGGGTCAGGGTGCATTGTGCTGACAAGTGCATGGAGAATTGTGATGACAAGGGTCATGGAGCATTCTGGTGACAAGCTTGTGGCGTATTTTGTTGACAGTGGCATGGAGCATTGTGATGAAAACCGCATGGGGCTTTGTGATGAAAAAGGCATGGAGACTTTTTGTGGCAGGGTTCAATGAGCATTCTGACGACAAATGTCAGGGAGCATTGTGATGACAATGTATTGAGAATTGTGATGACAAATGTCATGGAGCATTGTGATGAAAAGGGCATGGAGTATTGTGATGACAAGCATCATGGAGCATTGTGATGACAATGTATTGAGAATTGTGATGACAAATGTCATGGAGCATTGTGATGAAAAGGGCATGGAGTATTGTGATGACAAGCATCATGGAGCGTTTTGATGACAAGTGCTATGGAACACTGTGATCACAAAGGTGTGGAGCATTGTGATGACAGAGGTCATGGATCATTTTGATTTCAAGGAGCATGGAACATTGTGATGACAAAGGCTTGAAGCAATGTGATCCCAAGATTCATGGAGGATTGTGATGACAATGGTAATGGAGTATTGTGATGACAAGCGCATAAAGCATTGCAATGACAAGGTCATGTAGCATTCTGCTGACAAAAGCATGGAGCATTGTGATGACATGTGTCATGGAGCACTGTGATGACAAGCGTCACGGAGCATTGTGAATACAGGGGTCATGGAGCTTTGGGATGACAAGGGCATGGATCATTGTGATGACAAGTGTCATGGAGCATTGGGCTGAAAATGTTCATGGAATATTGTGATGACAGGGGTCATGGAGCATTGTGATGACTAGGGAATGGAGCATTGTAATGACAAGGGAATGGAACATGGTGATGACAGGGGTCATGGAACATTTTGATTACAGTGGTGAGGGAGGATTGTGATGACTAGTGAGGGAACATGGTGATATCTCAGGAGAGAGCATTTGGATGAGAAGAGCATGGAGCTTTGTGATTACAAGTTATATGGAGCATAGCGAAGCCAAGGTTGTGGATCATTGTGATGGAAAGCCCGTGGCACATTTTGATGAGAAGGTTCATGGAGCATTTTTCTGACAAAGGCATGGAGCATTGTGATGACAAGGGTCACGGAGCATTGTGATGAAATGTTCATGGAGCATTCTGGTTACAAAGGTCACAGAGCCTTGTGATGACACGGGCGGACCGTTGTGAGGACAAACGTTATGAAGCATTGTGATGACTGGAGTCACGAAGCATTGTGTTGACAGGGTTCATGGAGCATTGTGATGACAAGGGCATGGAGCATTGTCATGAGAAAGTCATGGTTTATTGTGAAGACAGGTGTCAGGGAGCATTGTGATGACATATATCATGGTCCATTTCGATGACAATGGCATGGTTCATTTTGATGCCAAATGTAATGGAGGATTGTGATGACAAATATGATGGAGCATTGTGATGACTAGGGCTTGGAGCATTATGATGACAAGGGCCTTTGAGTATTTTCATGACAATGTCGTGAAGCATTGTGATGACAAGGTCCTGGAGCATTGTGATGAGAAAACCATGGAGCCTTGTGATGACAAGTCTCATGGAGCATACTGATGAAAAGGGGCATGGAGCATTCTGATTACAGGGGTCTTGGAACATTGTGATAGCAACGGGATGTAGCATTGTGATGACAATGGCATGGAGCATTGGTCTAATAAGTTTCATGGATTATTGTGATGACAGATTAAATGGGGCATTGTGATGAGAGAGGCCATGGAGCATTATGATGACAAATTCATGGAGCATTGGGCTGAAAATGTTCATGGAGTATTGTGATGACATGGGTCATGGAGCATTGTGATGACAAGGGAATGGAGCATGGTGATAACAAGGTCCTGGAGCATTTTGATGAGATGACCATGGTGACTTGTGATGACAAATCTTATGGAGCATTCTGATGAAAAGGGGCATGGAGCATTGTGATTACAGGGGTCTTGGAGCATTGTGATGACAAGGGCATGGAGCATTGTTAGGAGAAGGCCATGGAACATTCTGATGACATGCGTCATGGATTTTTGTGATGACAAGGGCATGGAGCATTGTGATTACAGGGTACTTGGAGCATTGTGATGACAAGGGTCATGGAGCCTTGTGATGACAAGGCCGTGGAACATTGTGATGGCAGGTGTCATGGAGCATTGTTATGACAGAGGTAATGGAGCATTGTGATGAGAAGGGCATTGAGCATTTGTCTGAAATGTTTCATGGATTATTGTGATGAGAGTGGGCATGGAGCATTGTGATGACAAGGGCATCTTGCATTGTGATGACAAGTGTCAGGGAGCTTTGTGATGACAAGGGCATGGAGCAATGTGATGAGAGGGTTCATGGAGCATTGTGATGACAATGACATGGAGTATTTTGATGACAAGGGTCATGGAGATTTGTGATGACAAATGTCATGGAGCATTTGGATGTCAAGGGTGTGGTGCATTGTGATGAGAAGGGCAGGGAGCATTTTGATGACAGGGTCTTGGAGCAATTTGATGAAAAGTGTAATGGAACATTTAGATGACAGGGGTTATAGAACATTGTGATGACATGGGGCATGGAGCTTTGGGATGAAAAGTGTCATGGAGCATTTTGATGACAGTGGTTATGGAACATTGTGATGTCAGGGGTCATGGAATATTGTGTTGATAAGGGGATGTAGCATTGTGATGACAGCGGTCATGGATCACTGTGATTACAGGGGTGAGGGAGGACTGTGATAACTAGTGATGGATCATTGTGATATCTCAGGTGAGAGAGCATTTGGATGAGAAGTGCAAAGAGCATTGTGATTACAAGGTTTATGGAGCATAGCGATGACAAGGTTGTGGATCATTGTGATGCAAAGTGCGTGTTACATTGTGATGACAAGGGTCATGGAGCATTGTTCTGACAAAGGCATGGAGCATTGTGATGACAAGGGTCACGGAGCATTGTGATGAAATGTTCATGGAACATTGTGGTTACAAAGGACACAGAGGTTGTGATGACGCGGTCATGGACCATTGTGATGACAAATGTGATGAAGCATTGTGATGACTGGAGTCACGGAGCACTGTGATGACAGGGGTCATGGAGCATACTGATGAAAAAGGGCATGGAGCATTGTGATTACAGGGGTCTTGGAACTTTGTGATGACAAGGACATGGAGCATTGTGAGGAGAAGACCAAGGAGCATTCTGATGGCATGCGTCATTGAGCTTTGTGATGACAAGGGCATGGAGCTTCGTGATTACATGGGTCTTGGAGCATTTTGATGAAATGGGCATGGATCATTGTGATGAAAAAGGCATGGAGCCTTGTCATGACAGGCTAAAAGGAGCATACAGACAACAAGTGTCAGGGATCATATTGATGACAAGTGTATAGAGCATTGTAATGACAATGGTCATGGAGCATTGTGATGAGAAGTCCATGGATAATTGTGATGACGAGCGTCATGGGGCATTGTGATGACAAGTGTTATGGAATATTGTGATCATAAGGGTTTGGAGCATTGTTATTACAGAGGTCATGGAGCATTTTGAATTCATTGTGATGACAATAGCATGAAGCATTATGATGATGAGCATGGTGCATTGTGATGACAGGGTTCATGGATCATTGAGATGAACATGGGCATGGAGCATTGTGATTACAGTGGTCTTGGAACAATGTGATGAGAAGGGTCATGGAGCCTTGTGATGACAAATCCATGGAACATCGTGATGGCAGTTGTCATGGAGCATTGTTATGACAGGTGTAATGGAGCATTTTGATGGAAAGGGCATGGAGCATTGTGATGAGAAGTCCATGGAGCATTCTGATGACATGTGTCATGGAGCTTAGTGATGACAAGGGCATGGAGCAATGTGATGCCAAGGGTCATGGATATTTGTGATGACAAAGGTCATGGAGCATTTTGATGGCAAGGGCATTGTGCATTGTGATGAGAAGGGCAAGGAGCATTTTGATGACAGGGTCATGGAGCAATTTGATGAAAAGTGTCAAGGAACATTTTGATGACAGGGGTTATGGAACATTGTGATATCAGGGGTCATCGAACACTGTGATGATAAGTGCATGTAGCATTGTGATGACAGGAATAATGGATCATTGTGATGACAGAGGTGAGGGAGTATTGTGACGAATAGTGATGTAACATTGTGATATCAGTGGTGAGAGAGCATTTTAATGAGAAGTGCATGGCGCATTGTGATGACAAGTTTTATGGAGCATTGTGATGACAAGATTGTGGAGCACTGTGATGAGAAGCGCATGGTGCACTGTGATGACGTGTCAAGGAGCATTGTGCTGACAAGCGCATGAAGAATTGTGATGACCAGGGTCATGGAGCATTGTGCTGAGAAAGGCATAGAGCATTGTGATGACAAGGGTCAAGGAGCATTGTGCTGAGAAAGGCATAGAGCATTGTGATGACAAGGGTCAAAGACCATTGTGATGAATAGTTCATGGAGCATTGTGGTTAAAAAGGTCACAGAGACTGTTGATGACGAGGGCTTGGACCATTGTGATGACAAAGGTCATGAAGCACTGTGATGACTGGAGTCACGGAGCATTGTGATGACAGGAGTCATGGAGCATTGTGATAAAAAGGATAAGGAACATTGTGATGACAAGGGCATGGAGCATTGTGATGACGAAGTCATGCAGTATGGTGAAGACAGGTGTCAGGGAGCATTGTGATAACATATGTAATGGCCCATTTTGATGACGATGGCATGGAGCATTGTGATGCCAAGTGTCATGGAGGATTCTGATGACACAGGTAATGGAGCATTGTGATGACAATGGCTTGGATCATTGCGATGACAAGGGTCAAGGTGCATTGTGCTGACAAGTGCATGGAGAATTGTGATGACAAGGGTCGAGGAACACTCTGATGACAAGCTTCTGGAGTGTTCTGATGACAATGGAATGGAGCATTGTGATGAAAACGGCATGGAGCATTGTGATGAAAAAGGCATGGAGCCTTTTCGTGACAGGGTTCAAGGAGCATTCTGATGACAAGTGTCAGGGAGCATTGTGATGAAAATGTATTGAGAAATGTGATGACAAAAGTCATGGAGCATTGTGATGAGAAGGCCATGGATAATTGTGATGATGATCGTCATGGGGTGTTGTGATGATAAGTGTTATGGAACATTGTGATCACAAGGTTTTGGAGCATTATGATGACAGAGGTCATGGAGAATTTTGATTTCTTTGTGATGACAATAGCATGAATCATTATGATGATGGGCATGGTGCATTGTGATGACAGGGTTCATGGAGCATTGAGATGAAAAGGGGCATGGAGCATTGTGATTACAGGGATCTTGGAGCATTATGATGACAAGGGCATGGAGCATTGTGATTACAGGGTTCTTGGAGCATTGTGATGACAAGGGTCATGGAGCCTTGTGATGACTACGCCGTGGAACATTGTGATGGCAGTGGTCATGGAGCATTGTTATGACAGAAGTAATAGAGCATTTTGATGAGAAGGGCATGGAGCATTGGTCTGAAATATTTCATGGATTATTGTGATGAGAGTGGGCATGGAGCACTGTGATGACAAGGGCACGGAAGACTGTGATACATGGGTCATGGAGGATTGTAATGACGGGGCATAGAGCATTGTGATGAGAACGCATCGAGCATTGTGATGACATGTGTCATGGAGCTTTGTGATGACAAGGGCATGGAGCAATGTGATGAGAGGGTTCATGGAGCATTGTGATGACAATGACATGGAGCATTGTGATGCCAAGGGTCATGGTGCATTGTGATGAGAAGTGCAGGGAGCAGTTTGATGACCGGGTAACGCAGCAATTTGATAAAAAGTGTAATGGAACATTTTGATGGCAGGGGTTATAGAACATTGTGATATAAGGGGTCTTGGAGCTTTGTGATGACAAGTGTCATGGTGCATTGTGATGACTAGGGAATGGAGCATTGTGATGACAAGAGTCCTGGATCATTGTGTTGTCAGGTGTCATGGAGTGTTGTGATGACTGTGGTCATGGAGCATTGTGATGATATTGGCCATGGAGCATTGGAATGAGTAGGTCGTGGAGCATTGGGCTGAAAATGCTCATGGATTACGGTGATGACAGGTGTCATGTAGCATTGTGATGACAAGGGAAAGGAGCATGGTGATGACAAGGTCCTGGAGCATTGTGATGAGAAGACCATGGACACTTGTAATGACAATTCTCATGGAGCATTCTGCGGAAAAGTGGCATGGAGCATTGTGATTACAGGGGTCTTGGAACATTGTGATGACAAGGGCATGGAGCACTGTGGGAGAAGACCAAGGAGCATTCTGATGGCATGTGTCATTGAGCTTTGTGATGACAAGGTCATGGAGCATTGTGATTACATGGGTCTTGCATCGTTGTGATGAAAATGGCATGGATCATTGTGATGAAAAAAGCATGGAGACTTGTCATGACAGGGTTCAAGGAGCATACAGACAACAAGTGTCAGGGAGCATTTTGATGAAAAGTGTATTGAGCATTGTGATGACGAAGGTCATGGAGCACTGTGATGAGAAGACCATGGATAATTGTGATAACGAGCTTCATGGGGCATTGATATGACAAGTGTTATGGAATATTGTGATCACAAGGGCTTGGAGCATTGTTATGACTGAGGTCATGGAGCATTTTAATTTCATTGTGATGGCAATAGCATGAAGCATTATGATGATGGGCATGGTGCATTGTGATGACAGTGTTCATGGATCATTGAGATGAAAAGTGGCATAGAGCATTGTGATTACAGTGTTCTAGGAGCATTGTGATGAGAAGGGTCATGGAGCCTTGTGATGACAAGGCCATGGAACATCGTGATGGCAGGGGTCATGGAGCATTGTTATGACAGGGGTAATGGAGCATTGTGATGGCAAGGGCATGGAGCATTGTGATGAGAAGGCCATGAAGCATTCTGATGACATGAGTCATGGAGCTATGTGAAGACAAGGGCATGGAGCAATGTGATGAGAGCGTTCATGGAGCATTGTGATGACAATGACATGGAGCATTGTGATGCCAAGGGTCATGGATCTTTGTGATGACAAAGGTTATGGAACATTTTGATGGCAAGGGCGTTGTGCATTGGAATGAGAATGGCAGGGAGCATTGTGATGACAGGGTCATGGACCAATTTGATGAAAAGTGTCATGGAACATTTTGATGACAGGTGTTATGGAACATTGAGATGTCATGGGTCATCGAACATTGTTATGATAAGTACATGTAGCATTGTGATGACAGGAGTCATGGAACACTGTGATGATAGGGCTGAGGGGGTATTGTGACAAATAGTGATGTAGCATTGTGATATCAGTGGTAAGAGAGCATTTTGATGAGAAGTGCATGGAGCATTGTGATGACAAATATTATGGAGCATTGTGATGACAAGATTGTGGAGGACTGTGATGACAAGCGCATGGTTCATTGTGATGACATGTGTCATGGAGCACTGTGCTGACAAGCGCATGGAGCATTGTGATGAGAAGGGTCAAAGAGCATTGTGATGAAAAGTTCATGCAGCATTCTGGTTAAAAAGGTCACAGAGACTGTTCATGACGAGGGCATGAAGCATTGTGATGAAAAAGGTCATGAAGCATTGTGATGACTGGAGTCACGGAGCATTGTGATGACAGGGGTCATGGAGCATTGTGATAACAAGGACATGGAGCATTGTGATGACAAGGGCATAGAATATTGTTCTAGTAAGTTTCATGGATTATTGTGATGACAGTTGGAATGGCGCACTGTGATGACAAGGGCATGGAGCATTGTGATGAACAGGTCATGCAGTACTGTGAAGACAGGTGTCAGGGAGCAATTTGATGACATATGTAATGGCCCATTGTGATAACAAGGGCATGGAGCATTGTGATGACAAGGGCATGGAACATTGGTCTAATAAGTTTCATGGATTATTGTGATGACAGTTGGAATGGCGCATTGTGATGACAATGGCATGGAACATTGTGATGACCAGGTCATGCAGTATTGTGAAGACAGGTGTCCGGGAGCATTGTGATGAGATATGTAATGGCCCATTGTGATTAAAATGGCATGGAGCATTGTTTTGCCATGTGTCATGGAGGATTCTGATGACAAAGGTAATGGAGCATTGTGATGAATATGCCTTGGAGCATTGTGATGACAAGGGTCAGGGAGCATTGTGCTGACAGGTGCATGGAGAATTGTGATGACAAGGGTCATGGAACATTCTGATGACATGCATGTGGAGTATTTTGATGACAATGGCATGGAGCATTGTGAAGAAAACGGCATGGGGCATTGTGATGAAAAAGGCATGCGGCCTTTTCTTGACAGGTTTCAAGAAGCATTCTGACGACAAGTTTCAGGAAGCATTGTAATGACAAGTGTATTTTGAATTGTGATGACAATGGTCATGGAGCATTGTGATGAAAAGGGCATGGATTATTGTGATGACAGGCATCATGGAGCGTTGTGATGACAAGTGTTATGGAACATTGTACTCACAAGGGTTTGGAGAATTGTGATGACAGAGGTCATGGATCATTTTGATTTCAAGGAGCATGGAGCATTGTGATGAAAAGGGCATGAAGCAATGTGATCCCAAGGTTCATGGAGGATTGTGATGACAATGGAAATGGAGTATTGTGATGACAAGCGCATAGAGCATTGTAATGACAAGGTCATGTAGCATTTTGCTGACAAAGGCATGGAGCATTGTGATGACATGTGTCATGGAGCACTGTGATGACAAGTGTCATGGAGCATTGTGAATACAGGGGTCATGGAGCATTGGGATGACAAGGGCATGGATCATTGTGATGACAAGTGCCATGGAGCACTGGGCTGAAAATGTTCATGGAGTGTTGTGATGACAGGGGTCATGGAGCATAGTGATGAGTAGGGAATGGAGCATTGTGATGACAAGAGTCCCGGATCATTGTGTTGTCAGGAGTCATGGACTCTTGTGATGACAGTGGCCATGGCGCATTGTCGTGATATTGGCCATGGAGTATTGTGATGTGCAGGTCGTGGAGCATTGGGCTGAATATGTTAATGGATCATTGTGATGACAGGGGTCATGGAGCATTGTGATGACAAGGGAATGGAGAATGGTGATGACAAGGTCCTAGAGCTTTGAGATGAGATGACCATGGAGACTTGTGATGAGAAGTCTCACGGAGCATTCTGATGAAAAGGGGCATGGAGCATTGTGATTACAGGGGTCTTGGAGCATTGTGATGAAAAGGGCATGGAGCATTGTGATGAGAAGGCCATGGGGCATTCTGATGACATGCTTCATGGAGTTTTGTGATGACAAGCACATGGAGAATTGTGATGACAGTGATCTTGGAGCACTGTGATGAAAAAGGCACGGATCATTGTGATGAAAAAGGCATGGAGCCTTGTCATGACAAGGTTCAAGGAGCATACTGACGACAAGTGTCAGGGAGCATTGTGATGACAAGTGTATTGAGCATTGTGATGACAAAGGTCATGGAGCATTGTGATGAGAATACCATGGATAATTGTGATGATGAGCGTCATGGGGATTTGTGATGATAAGTGTTATGGAACATTGTGATCACAAGGGTTTGGAGGATTATGATGACAGAGGTCATGGAGAATTTTGATTTCATTGTGATGACAATAGCCTGAAGCATTATGATGATGGGCATGGTGTATTGTGATGACAGGGTTCATGGAGCATTGAGATGCAAAGTGGCATGGAGCATTGTGATTACAGGGTTCTTGGAGCATTGTGATGTCAACGTCAGGGAGCCTTGTGATGACAAGGACGTGGAACATTGTAATGGCAGGGTTCATGGAGCATTTTTATGACAGAGGTAATGGAGCATTGTGATGAGAAGTGCATTGAGCATTGGCCCGAAAGTTTTCATGGATTATTGTGATGAGAGTGGGCATGGAGCATTGTGATGACAAGGGCACGGATCACTGTGATACATGGGTCATGGAGGATTGTGAGGAAAATGGCCTGGAGCATTTTGATGAGAAGGGCATCGAGCATTGTGATGACAATTGTCATGGAGCTTTGTGATGACAAGGGCATGGAGCAATGGGATGAGAGTGTTCAGGGAGCATTGTGTTGACAATGACATGGAGCATTGTGATGCCAAGGGTCATGGAGCTTTGTGATGACAACGGTCATGGAGCATTTTGATGACAAGCGTGTGGTGCATTGTGATGAGAAGGAGAGGGAGCATTTTGATGACAGGTTCATGCTGCAATTTGATGAAAAGTGTAATGTAACATTTTGATGACAGGTGTTACAGAACATTGTGATGCCATGGGTCATGGAGCTTTGGTATGAAATGTGTCATGGAGCATTTTGATGACAGTGGTTATGGAATATTGTGATGTCAGGTGTCATGGAACATTGTGATTCCAGGGTTGAGGGAGGATTGTGATGACTAGTGATGGAACATTGTGATTTCTCAGGTGAGAGAGCATTTGGATGAGAAGTGCATGGAGCATTGTGATTACAGGGGTCTTGGAGCATTGTGATGAGAAGGGTCATGGAGCTTTGTGATGACAAGGCCATGGAACATTGTGTTGGCAGGCGCCATGGAGCATTGTTATGACAAGGTTAATGGAGCATTGTGATGGCAAGGGCAGGGAGCATTGTGATGAGAAGTCCATGGAGCATTTTGATGACATGTGTCATGGAGCTTTGTGATGACAAGGGCATGGAGCAATGTGATGAGAGCGTTCATGGAGCATCGTGATGACAATGACATGGAACATTGTGATGCCAAGGGTCATGGATATTTGTGATGACAAAGGTCATGGAGCATTTTGATGACAAGTGCGTTGTGCATTGTGATGAGAAGGGCAGGGAGCATTGTGATGACAGGGTCATGGAGCAATTTGATGAAAAGTGTCATGGAACATTTTGATGACAGGGGTTATGGAACACTGTGATGTCAGGGGTCATGCAGCATTTTGATAAAAGGGTCATGGAGCATTTTGATGACAGCGGTTATGTAACATTGTGATGTCAGTGGTCATCGAACATTGTGATCATAATGCATGTAGCATTTTGATGACAGGAGTCATGGAAGATTGTGATGACAGGGGCGAGGGAGTATTGTGACGAATAGTGATGTAACATTGTGATATCAGTGGGGAGAGAGCATTTTGATGAGAAGCGCATGGAGCATTGTGATGACAATGTTTCTGGAGCATTGTGATGACAAGATTGTGGAGCACTGTGATGACAAACACATGGTGTATTGTGATGACATGTGTCGAGGAGCATGGTGCTGACAAGCGCAGGGAGCATTGTGATGAAAAGGGTCATGGAGCATTGTGCTGAGAAAGGCATAGAGAATTGCGATGAAAAGGCTCAAAGATCATTGTGATGAAAAGTTCATGGAGCATTGTGGTTAAAAATGTCACATAGACTGTTGATGATGAGGGCATGGACCATTGTGATGACAAAGGTAATGAAGCATTGTGATGACTGGAGTCATGGAACGTTGTGATGACAGGGGTCATGGAGCATTGTGATGACAAGGGCATGGAGCATTGGTCTAATAAGTTTTAATGGATTATTGCGATGAGAGTTGGAATGGGGATTTGTGATGACAAGGGCATGGAGCATTGTGATGACAAGGGCATGAAATATTGTGAAGAGATGTGTCAGGGCGCATTGTGATGACATACGTAATGGCCCATTGTTATGACAATAGCATGAGCACTGTGATAGCAAGTGTCATGGAGGATTCTGAAGACAAAGGTAATGGAGCATTGTGATGACAATGGCTTGGAGCATTGTGATGACATGGGTCAGGGAGCATTGTGCTGACAAGTGCATGGAGAATTGTGATGAGAAGTGTCATGGAGCATTCTGATGACAAGCTTGTGGAGTATTTTGATGACAATGGCATGGAGCATTGTGATGAAAATGGCATGGGGCTTTGTGATGAAAAAGGCATGGAGCCTTTCCGTGACAGTGTTCAAGGAGCATTCTGACGACAAGTGTTAGGGAGCATTGTGATGACAAGTGTATTGAGAATTGTGATGACAAAGGTCATGGAGCATTGTGATGAAAAGTGCATGGAGTATTGTGATGACAGGCATCATGGAGCGTTGTGATGACAAGAGTTATGGAACATTGTGATCACAAGGGTTTGGAGCATTGTGAGGACAGAGGTCATGGATCATTTTGATTTCAAGGAGCATGGAGCATTGTGATGACAAGGGAATGAAGCAATGTGATCCCAAGGTTCATGGAGGATGTGATGACAATGGAAATGGAGTATTGTGATGACAAACGCATAGAGCATTATAATGACAAGGTCATGTAGCATTTTGCTGACAAAGGCATGGAGCATTGTGATGACAGGTGTCATGGAGCACTGTGATGACAAGCGTCACGGAGCATTCTGAATACAGGGGACATGGAGCATTGTGATAAAAAGGGCAAGGAACTTTGTGATGACAAGGGCATGGAACATTTGTCTAATAAGTTTCATGGATTATTGCGATGACAGTTGGAATGGCGCTTTGTGATGACAAGGGCATGGAGCATTGTGATGACCAGGTCATGCAGTATTGTGAGACAGGTGTCAGGGAGCATTGTGATGACATATGTAATGGCCCAATGTGATGACGATGCCATGGAGCATTGTGATGCCAAGTGTCATGGAGGATTCTGATGACAAATTTAATAGAGCATTGTGATGACAATGGCTTGGAGCATGGCGATGACAAGGGTCAAGGAGCATTGTGTTGACAAGTGCATGGAGAATTGTGATGACAAGGGTCATGGAGCATTCTGGTGACAAGCTTGTGGAGTATTTTGATGACAATGGAATGGAGCATTGTGATGAAAACGGCATGGGGCATTGTGATGAAAATGGCATGGAGACTTCTCGTGACAGGTTTCATGGAGCATTCTGACGACAAATGTCAGTGAGCTTTGTGATGACAATGTATTGAGAATTGTGATGACAAAGTTCATGGAGCATTGTGATGAAAAGTGCATGGAGTACTGTGATGACAGTGGTCATGGAGCTTTGTGATGACAAGTGTTATGGAACATTGTGACGAGAGGAGTCACGGAGCATTGTGATGACAGGGGTCATGGAGCATTGTGATAACAAGGGCATGGAGCCTTGTGATGAAAGGGGAATGGAGCATTGGTCTGACAAGTTTCATTGATTATTGTGATGACAGTGGACATGGTGCATTGTGATGACAAGGACATGGAGCATTGTGATGACAATAGTCCCGGATCATTGTGTTGTCAGGTGTTATGGGTGGTTGTGATGACAGTGGTCATGGAGCATTGTGATGATATTGGTCATGGAGCATTGTGATGAGAAGGTCCTAGAGCTTTGAGATGAGATGACCATGGAGACTTGTGATGAGAAGTCTCACGGAGCATTCTGATGAAAAGGGGCATGGAGCATTGTGATTACAGGGGTCTTGGAGCATTGTGATGAAAAGGGCATGGAGCATTGTGATGAGAAGGCCATGGGGCATTCTGATGACATGCTTCATGGAGTTTTGTGATGACAAGCACATGGAGAATTGTGATGACAGTGATCTTGGAGCACTGTGATGAAAAAGGCACGGATCATTGTGATGAAAAAGGCATGGAGCCTTGTCATGACAAGGTTCAAGGAGCATACTGACGACAAGTGTCAGGGAGCATTGTGATGACAAGTGTATTGAGCATTGTGATGACAAAGGTCATGGAGCATTGTGATGAGAATACCATGGATAATTGTGATGATGAGCGTCATGGGGATTTGTGATGATAAGTGTTATGGAACATTGTGATCACAAGGGTTTGGAGGATTATGATGACAGAGGTCATGGAGAATTTTGATTTCATTGTGATGACAATAGCCTGAAGCATTATGATGATGGGCATGGTGTATTGTGATGACAGGGTTCATGGAGCATTGAGATGCAAAGTGGCATGGAGCATTGTGATTACAGGGTTCTTGGAGCATTGTGATGTCAACGTCAGGGAGCCTTGTGATGACAAGGACGTGGAACATTGTAATGGCAGGGTTCATGGAGCATTTTTATGACAGAGGTAATGGAGCATTGTGATGAGAAGTGCATTGAGCATTGGCCCGAAAGTTTTCATGGATTATTGTGATGAGAGTGGGCATGGAGCATTGTGATGACAAGGGCACGGATCACTGTGATACATGGGTCATGGAGGATTGTGAGGAAAATGGCCTGGAGCATTTTGATGAGAAGGGCATCGAGCATTGTGATGACAATTGTCATGGAGCTTTGTGATGACAAGGGCATGGAGCAATGGGATGAGAGTGTTCAGGGAGCATTGTGTTGACAATGACATGGAGCATTGTGATGCCAAGGGTCATGGAGCTTTGTGATGACAACGGTCATGGAGCATTTTGATGACAAGCGTGTGGTGCATTGTGATGAGAAGGAGAGGGAGCATTTTGATGACAGGTTCATGCTGCAATTTGATGAAAAGTGTAATGTAACATTTTGATGACAGGTGTTACAGAACATTGTGATGCCATGGGTCATGGAGCTTTGGTATGAAATGTGTCATGGAGCATTTTGATGACAGTGGTTATGGAATATTGTGATGTCAGGTGTCATGGAACATTGTGATTCCAGGGTTGAGGGAGGATTGTGATGACTAGTGATGGAACATTGTGATTTCTCAGGTGAGAGAGCATTTGGATGAGAAGTGCATGGAGCATTGTGATTACAGGGGTCTTGGAGCATTGTGATGAGAAGGGTCATGGAGCTTTGTGATGACAAGGCCATGGAACATTGTGTTGGCAGGCGCCATGGAGCATTGTTATGACAAGGTTAATGGAGCATTGTGATGGCAAGGGCATGGAGCATTGTGATGAGAAGTCCATGGAGCATTTTGATGACATGTGTCATGGAGCTTTGTGATGACAAGGGCATGGAGCAATGTGATGAGAGCGTTCATGGAGCATCGTGATGACAATGACATGGAACATTGTGATGCCAAGGGTCATGGATATTTGTGATGACAAAGGTCATGGAGCATTTTGATGACAAGTGCGTTGTGCATTGTGATGAGAAGGGCAGGGAGCATTGTGATGACAGGGTCATGGAGCAATTTGATGAAAAGTGTCATGGAACATTTTGATGACAGGGGTTATGGAACACTGTGATGTCAGGGGTCATGCAGCATTTTGATGAAAAGGGTCATGGAGCATTTTGATGACAGCGGTTATGTAACATTGTGATGTCAGTGGTCATCGAACATTGTGATCATAATGCATGTAGCATTTTGATGACAGGAGTCATGGAAGATTGTGATGACAGGGGCGAGGGAGTATTGTGACGAATAGTGATGTAACATTGTGATATCAGTGGGGAGAGAGCATTTTGATGAGAAGCGCATGGAGCATTGTGATGACAATGTTTCTGGAGCATTGTGATGACAAGATTGTGGAGCACTGTGATGACAAACACATGGTGTATTGTGATGACATGTGTCGAGGAGCATGGTGCTGACAAGCGCAGGGAGCATTGTGATGAAAAGGGTCATGGAGCATTGTGCTGAGAAAGGCATAGAGAATTGCGATGAAAAGGCTCAAAGATCATTGTGATGAAAAGTTCATGGAGCATTGTGGTTAAAAATGTCACACAGACTGTTGATGATGAGGGCATGGACCATTGTGATGACAAAGGTAATGAAGCATTGTGATGACTGGAGTCATGGAACGTTGTGATGACAGGGGTCATGGAGCATTGTGATGACAAGGGCATGGAGCATTGGTCTAATAAGTTTTAATGGATTATTGCGATGAGAGTTGGAATGGGGATTTGTGATGACAAGGGCATGGAGCATTGTGATGACAAGGGCATGAAATATTGTGAAGAGATGTGTCAGGGCGCATTGTGATGACATACGTAATGGCCCATTGTTATGACAATAGCATGAGCACTGTGATAGCAAGTGTCATGGAGGATTCTGAAGACAAAGGTAATGGAGCATTGTGATGACAATGGCTTGGAGCATTGTGATGACATGGGTCAGGGAGCATTGTGCTGACAAGTGCATGGAGAATTGTGATGAGAAGTGTCATGGAGCATTCTGATGACAAGCTTGTGGAGTATTTTGATGACAATGGCATGGAGCATTGTGATGAAAATGGCATGGGGCTTTGTGATGAAAAAGGCATGGAGCCTTTCCGTGACAGTGTTCAAGGAGCATTCTGACGACAAGTGTTAGGGAGCATTGTGATGACAAGTGTATTGAGAATTGTGATGACAAAGGTCATGGAGCATTGTGATGAAAAGTGCATGGAGTATTGTGATGACAGGCATCATGGAGCGTTGTGATGACAAGAGTTATGGAACATTGTGATCACAAGGGTTTGGAGCATTGTGAGGACAGAGGTCATGGATCATTTTGATTTCAAGGAGCATGGAGCATTGTGATGACAAGGGAATGAAGCAATGTGATCCCAAGGTTCATGGAGGATGTGATGACAATGGAAATGGAGTATTGTGATGACAAACGCATAGAGCATTATAATGACAAGGTCATGTAGCATTTTGCTGACAAAGGCATGGAGCATTGTGATGACAGGTGTCATGGAGCACTGTGATGACAAGCGTCACGGAGCATTCTGAATACAGGGGACATGGAGCATTGTGATAAAAAGGGCAAGGAACTTTGTGATGACAAGGGCATGGAACATTTGTCTAATAAGTTTCATGGATTATTGCGATGACAGTTGGAATGGCGCTTTGTGATGACAAGGGCATGGAGCATTGTGATGACCAGGTCATGCAGTATTGTGAGACAGGTGTCAGGGAGCATTGTGATGACATATGTAATGGCCCAATGTGATGACGATGCCATGGAGCATTGTGATGCCAAGTGTCATGGAGGATTCTGATGACAAATTTAATAGAGCATTGTGATGACAATGGCTTGGAGCATGGCGATGACAAGGGTCAAGGAGCATTGTGTTGACAAGTGCATGGAGAATTGTGATGACAAGGGTCATGGAGCATTCTGGTGACAAGCTTGTGGAGTATTTTGATGACAATGGAATGGAGCATTGTGATGAAAACGGCATGGGGCATTGTGATGAAAATGGCATGGAGACTTCTCGTGACAGGTTTCATGGAGCATTCTGACGACAAATGTCAGTGAGCTTTGTGATGACAATGTATTGAGAATTGTGATGACAAAGTTCATGGAGCATTGTGATGAAAAGTGCATGGAGTACTGTGATGACAGTGGTCATGGAGCTTTGTGATGACAAGTGTTATGGAACATTGTGACGAGAGGAGTCACGGAGCATTGTGATGACAGGGGTCATGGAGCATTGTGATAACAAGGGCATGGAGCCTTGTGATGAAAGGGGAATGGAGCATTGGTCTGACAAGTTTCATTGATTATTGTGATGACAGTGGACATGGTGCATTGTGATGACAAGGACATGGAGCATTGTGATGACAATAGTCCCGGATCATTGTGTTGTCAGGTGTTATGGGTGGTTGTGATGACAGTGGTCATGGAGCATTGTGATGATATTGGTCATGGAGCATTGTGATGAGAAGGTCTTGGAGCATTGGGCTGAAAATGTTAATGGATTATTGTAATGACAGTGGTAATGGAGCATTGTGATGACAAGGGAATAGAGCATGGTGATGACAATGTCCTGGAGCACTGTGATGAGATGACCATGGAGACTTGTGATGACAAGTCTCATGGAGCATTCTAATGAAAAGGGGCATGGAGCATTGTGATTACAGTGGTCTTGGAGCATTGTGATGACAAGGGCATGGAGCATTTTGAGGAGAAGGCCATGGAGAATTCTGATGACATGCGTCATGGAGCTTTGTGCTGACAAGGCCATGGAGCATTGTGATAAAAGGGGTCTTGGAGCATTGTGATGAAAAGGCATGGATCATTGTGATGTAAAAGGCATGGAGCCTTGTCATCACAGGTTTCAAGGAGCATACTGACGACAGGTGTCAGGGAGTATTGTGATAACAAGAGTATTGAGCATTTTGATGACAATGATATTGGAGCTTTGTGATGAGAAGACCATGGATAACTGTGATGATGATCGTCATGGGGTGTTGTGATTATAAGTGTTATGGAACATTGTGATCACAAGGGTTTGGAGCATTATGATGACAGAGGTCATGGAGAATTTGGATTTCATTGTAGTGACAATAGCCTGAAGCATTATGATGATGGGCATGGTGCATTGTGATGACAGAGTTC
This sequence comes from Mesoplodon mirus, assembly GCF_964341445.2. NCBI lineage: Eukaryota > Metazoa > Chordata > Mammalia > Artiodactyla > Ziphiidae > Mesoplodon > Mesoplodon mirus. Next base: position 50,942 of record NW_028295244.1, read on the forward strand.
ATGGAGCATTGAGATGAAAATGGGCATGGATCATAGTGTTTACAGGGGTCTTGGAGTATTGTGATGACAAGGGCATGGAGCATTGTGATGAGAAGGCCATGGAACCTTCTGATACATGCGTCATGGAGCTTTGTTAAGACAAGGGCTTGGAGAATTTTGATTACAAGTTTCTTGGAGCATTGTGATGACAAGGGTCATGGAGCCTTGTGATGACAAAGCCGTGGAACATTGTGATGCCAGTGGTCATGGTGCATTGTTATGACAGAGGTAATAGAGCATTGTGATGAGAAGGGCATTGAGCATTGGTTTGAAATATTTCATAGATTATTGTGATGAGAGAGGACTGGAGCATTGTGATGACAAGGGCACAGAACAATGTGATACATGGGTCATGTAGGATTGTAATGACAAGGGCATGGAGCAATGTGATGAGAGGGTACATGGAGCATTGTGATGACAATGCCATGGAGCATTGTGAGTAAATGGCCTTGGAGCATTCTGATGACATGCCTCATGGAGCTTTTTGATGACAAGGGCATGGAGCATTGTGATTACAGGGGCCTTGGAGCATTGTGATGAAAAGGGCATGGATCATTGTGGTGAAAAAGGCATGGAGCCTTGTCATGACAGGGTTCAAGGAGCATACTGACGACATGTGTCAGGGAGCATTGTGAAGACAAGTGTATTGAGCAATGTGATGACAAAGATCAGGGAGCATTGTGATCACAATACCAAGGATAATTGTGATGATGGTCATGGGGTGTTGTGATGATAAATGTTATGGAACATTGTGATCACAAGTGTTTGGAGCATTATGATGACAGAGGTCATGGAGACTTTTGATTTCATTTTAATGACAATAGCCTGAAGCATTATGATGATGGGCATGGTGCATTGTGATGACAGGCTTCATGGAGCATTGAGATGAAAAGGGGCATGGAGCATTGTGATTACAGGGGTCTTGTAGCATTGTGATGACAAGCACATAGAGCATTGTAATGACAAGATCATGTAGAATTCTGCAGACAAAGGCATGGAGCACTGTGATGACAGATGTCAAGGAGCACAGTGATGACATGTGTCATGGAACATTCTGAATACAGGGGTCATGGATCATTGTGATGACAAGGGTCATGGAGCATTGGGCTGAAAATGTTCATGGAGTATTGTGATGACAGGGGTCATGGAGCATTGTGATGACAGAGATCATGGAGAATTTTGATTTCATTGTGCTGACAATAGCCGGAAGCATTATGATGATGGGCATGATGCATTGTGATGACAGAGTTCATGGAGCATTGAGATGAAAAGGGGCATGGAGCATTTTGATTACAGGGGTCTTGGAGCATTGTGATGACAAGGGCATGGAGCATTTTGATGAGAAGTCCATGGAACATTCTGATGACATGTGTCATGGTGCTTTGTGATGACAAGGGCATGGATCATTGTGATTACAGGGGTCTTGGAGCATTATGATGGCAAGGGTCATGGAGCTTTGTGATGACAAGGCCGTGGAACATTGTGATGGCAGAGGTCAAGGAGCATTGTTATGACAGGGGTAATGGAGCATTGTGATGAGAACGGCATGGAGCATTGTGATTACAAGTTTTATGGAGCATTGCGATGACAAATCTGTGGACCTTTGGGATAAAAAGCGCGTGGTACATTGTGATGACAAGGGTCACGGAGCATTTTTCTGACAAAGGCATGGAGCACTGTGATGACAAGTGTCACGGAGCATTGTGATGAAATCTTCATGAAGCATTGTTGTTAAAAATGTCACAAAGCCTTGTGATGACACGGACATGGACCATTGTGATGACAAATGTTATGAAGCATTGTGATGACTGGAGTCACAGAGCATTGTGATGACAAGGGCATAGAGCATTGTGCTGAGAAAGGCGTAGATCATTGTGATGACAAGGGTCAAAGAGCATTGTGATGAAAAGTTCATGGAGCATTGTGGTTAAAAAGGTCACAGAGACTCTTGATGATGAGGTAATGGACCATTGTGATAACAAAGGTCATGAAGCATTGTGATGACTGGAGTCACGGAAAATGGTGATGACAGGGGTCATGGAGCATTGTGATAACAAGGGCATGGAGCATTGTGATGACAAGGGCATGGAGCATTGGTCTAATATATTTCATGGATTATTGCGATGACATTTGGAATGGCGCATTGTGATGACAAGGGCATGGAGCATTGTGATGACCAGCTCATGCAGTATTGTGAAGAGAAGTGTCAGGGAGCATTGTGATGACATATGTAATGGCCCATTGTGATGAAAATGGCATGGAGCATTGTGATGCCAAGTTTCATGAAAGATTCTGATGACAAAGGTAATGGAGCATTGTTATGACAATGGCTTGGGGCATTGTGATGACAAGGGTCAGGGAGCATTGTGCTGACAAGTGCACGGAGAATTGTGATGACAAGTGTCATGGAGCATACTGATGAAAAGCTTCTGGAGTATTTTGATGACAATGGCATGGAGCATTGTGATGAAAACGGCATGGGGCAATGTGATGAAAATGGCATGCAGCCTGTTCGTGGGAGGGTTCAAGGAGCATTCTGATGACAAGTGTCAGGGAGCATTGTGATGACAAGTGTATTGAGAATTGTGATGACAAAGGTCATGGAGCATGGTGATGAGAAGGCCATAGATAATTGTGATGATGATCGTCATGGGGTGTTGTTATTATAAGTGATATGGAACATTGTGATCAAAAGGCTTTGGAGCATTATGATGACAGAGGTCATGGAGAATTTTGATTTCATCGTGATGACAATAGCCTGAAGCATTATGATGATGGGCATGGTGCATTGAGATGACAGAGTTCATGGAGCATTGAGATGAAAAGTGGCATGTAGCATTGTGATTACAGGGGTCATGGAGCATTGTGATGACAAGCGCATAGAGCATTGTAATGACAAGGTCATGTAGAATTTTCATGAGAATGGCATGGAGCATTGTGATGACAGGTGTCATGGAGAACTGTGACACAATTGTCACGGAGCATTTTTAATACAGAGGTCATGGATCATTGGGATGACAAGTGCATGGATAATTGTGATGACAAATGTCATGGAGCATTGGGCTGAAAATGTTCATGGAGTATTGTGATGACAGGGGTCATGGAGCATTTTGATTACAGGGGTCTTGGAGCACTGTGATGACAAGAGTCCCGGATCATTGTGTTGTCACGTGTCATGGAGTGTTGTGATGACAGGGTTCATGGAGCATTGAGATGAAAAGGCGCATGGAGCAGTGTGTTTACAGGGGTTTTGGAGCATTGTGATGACAAGGGCATGCGGCATTTTGATGAGACGGCCATGGAACATTCTAATGACATGAGTCATGGAGCTTTGTGATGACAACGGCATGGAGCATTGTGATTAAAGGGGTCTTGGAGCATTGTGATGACAAGTGTCATGGAGCCTTGTGATGACAAGGCCGTGGAACATTGTGATGGCAGGGGTCATGGAGCATTGTTATGACAGGTGTTATGGAGCATTGTGATGAGAAGGGCATGCAGCATTGTGATTACAATTTTTATGGTGCATTGTGATGACAAATTTTTGGACCGTTGGGATGAAAAGCGCATGGCACATTGTGATGACAATGGTCATGGAGCATTTTAATGACAAAGGCATGGAGCATTGTGATGACAAGGGTCACGGAGCATTGTTATGAAAAGGGCATGGAATATTGTGATGACATGCATCATGGAGTGTTGTGATGACAAGTGTTATGGAACATTGTGATCACAAGGGTTTGAAGAATTGTGATGCCAGAGGTCACGGATCATTTTGATTTCAAGGATCATGGAGCATTGTGATGACAAGGGCATGAAGCAATGTGATTCCAAGGTTCATGGAGGATTGTGATGAAAATGTTAATGGAGTACTGTGATGACAAGCACATAGAGCATTGTAATGAAAAGTTCATGTAGCATTTTGCTGACAAAGGCATGGAGCATTGTGATGACCGTTGTGATGGAGCACTGGGATGACAAGCGTCACGGAGTATTGTGAATACAGGGGTCATGGAGCATTGTGATGACAAGGGCATGGAGCATTGTGATGACACGGGCATGAAACATTGGTCTGATATGTTGCTTAGATTATTGTGATGACTGTGGACATGGTGCATTGTGATGACATGGGCATGGAGCATTGTGATGAGAATGTCATGGAATATGGTGAAGACAGATGGTAGCGAGCATTGTGATGACATATGTCATGGTCCATTGCGATGACACTGTAATGGAGCATTGTGATGCGAAATGTAATGGAGGATTGTGATAGAAAATATAATGGATCATTGTGATGACTAGGGCTTGGAGCATTATGATGACAAGGGCCATTGAGAATTTTCATAACAAGGTTATGAAGCATAGTGATAAAAAGTCCTGGAGCATTTTGATGAGAAAACCATGGAGCCTTGTGATGACAAATCTCACAGAGCATACTTATGAAAAGGGGCATGGACCATAGTGATTACATGGGTCTAAAAACATTGTGATGACAAGGGCATGGAGCATTGTGATGAGAAGGTCATGGAATATGGTGAAGACAGATGTCAGGGAGCATTGTGATGACATATGTAATGGCCCATTGTGATGACAATGGCATGGAGCATTGTGATGCCAAGGGTAAGGGAGCATCGTGCTGACAAGTGCATGGAGAATTGTGATGACAACTGTCATGGAGCATTCTGATGACAAGCTTGTGGAGTATTTTGATGACAATGGCATGGAGCATTGTGATGAAAATGGCATGGGGCCTTGTGATGAAAAAGGCATGGAGACGTTTCGTGACAGGGTTCAAGGAGCATTTTAATGACAAGTGTCAGGGAGCATTGTGATGACAAGTGTATTGAGAATTGTGATGACAAAGTCATGGAGTATTGTGATGAAAAGGGCATGGAGTATTGTGATGAGAGGCATCATGGAGCATTGTGATGACAAGTGTTATGGAACATTGTGATCACAAGGGTTTGGAGCACTGTGATGACAGAGGTCATGGATCATTTTGATTTCAAGTAGCATGGAGCATTGTGATGACAAGGGCATGAAGCAATGTGATCCCAAATTTCATGGATCATTGTGATGACAAGGGTCATGGAGCATTGGGCTGAAAATATTCATGGAGTATGTTGATGACAGGGGTCATGGAGCATTGTGATTGCTAGGGAATGGAGCATTGTGATGACAAAAGTCCCAGATCATTGTGTTGTCAGGTGTCATGGAGTTTTTTGACGACAGTGGTCATGGACCATTGTGATGATATTGGTCATGGAGCATGGTGATGAGAAGGTCATGGAGCATTGGGGTGAAAACGTTCATGGAGTATTGCGATGTAAAGGGTCAAAGAGCATTGTGATGAAACGTTCATGGAGCATTGTGCTTAAGAAGGTCACAGAGACTGTTGATGATGAGGGCATGGACCATTGTGATGACAAAGGTCATGATGCATTGTGATGACTGGAATCACAGAACATTGTGATGACATGGGTCATGGATCACTGTGATAACAAGGGCATGGAGCATTGTGATGACAAGGGCATGGAGCATTGGTCTAATAAGTTTCATGAATTATTGCGATGAGAGTTGGAATGGCGATTTGTGATGAAAAGGGCATAGAGCATTGTGATGACCAGGTCATGCAGTATTGTAAAGAGAGGTGTCAGGGCACATTGTGATGACATATGTAATGGCCCATTGTGATGACAATGGCATGGAGCATTGTGATGCCAAGTGTCATGGAGGATTCTGATGACAAATGTAATGGAGCATTGTGATGACAATGGCTTGGAACATTGTGATGACAAGTGTCAGGGAGCATTTTGCTGACAAGTGCATAGAGAATTATTATGACAAGTGTCATGTAGCATTCTGATGACAAGCTTTGGAGTATTTTGATGACAATGACTTGGAACATTGTGATGAAAACGGCAAGGGGCATTGTGATGAAAAAGTCATGGAACCTTTCGTGACATGGTTCAAGGAGCATTCTGACGACAAGTGTCATGGAGCATTGTGATGACAAGTGTATTGCGAATTGTGATGACAAAGGTCATGGTGCATTGTGATGAAAAGGGCATGGAGTATTGTGATGACAGGCATTATGGAGTGCTGTGATGACAAGTGTTATGGAACATTGTTATCACAATGGTTTGGAGTATTGTGATGACAGAGGTCATGGATCATTTTGATTTCAAGGAGCATGGAGCATTGTGATGACAAGGGCATGAAGCAATGTGATGAGAGGGTTCATGGAGCATTGTGATGACAATGACATGGAGGATTGTGATGCCAAGGGTCATGGAGCTTTGTGATGACAAAGGTCAGGGAGCATTTTGATGACAAGTGTGTGGTGCATTGGGATGAGAAGGGCAGGGAGCATTTTGATGACAGGGTCATGCAGCAATTTGATGAAAAGTGTAATGGAATATTTTGATGACAGGGGTTATAGAACATTGTGATGCCAGGGATCATGGAGCTTTGGGATGAAAAGGGTCATGGAGCATTTTGCTGACAGGGGTTATGGAACATTGTGATGTAAGGGATCAAGGAACATTGTGCTGATAAGGGGATGTAGCACTGTGATGACAGGGGTCATGGAGCATTGCGATGAGTAGGTCGTGGAGCATTGGGCTGAAAATGTTAATGGACTACTGTGATGACAGGGGTCATGGAGCATTGTGATGACAAGGGAATGGAGCATGATGATGACAAGGTCCTGGAGCATTGTGAGGAGAAGACCATGGAGACTTGTGATGACAAGTCTCATGGAGCATTCTGATGAAAAGGGGCAAGGAGCATTGTGATTACACGGGTCTTGGAGCATTGTGATGACAAGGGCATGGAGCATTATGATGAGATGGCCATGAAGCATTCTGATGACATGCGTCATGGAGCATTTTGATGACAAGGACATGGATCATTATGATTACAGGGATCTTGGAGCATTGTGATGAAAAGGGCACGGATCATTGTGATGACAAAGGCATGGAGCCTTGTCATGACAGGGTTCAAGGAGCATACTGACGACAAGTGTCAGGGAGCATTGTGATGACAAGTGTATTGAGCATTGTGATGACAAAGATCATGGAGAATTGTAAAGAGAAGACCATGGATAATTGTGATGATGAGCGTCATGGGGTGTTGTGATGATAAGTGTTTTGGAACATTGTGATCACAAGTGTTTGGAGCATTATGATGACAGAGGTCATGGAGAATATTGATTTCATTTTGATGACAATAGCCTGAAGCATTATGATGATGGGCATGTTGCATTGTGATGGCAGGGTTCATGGAGCATTGAGATGAAAAGGGGCATGGAGCATTGTGTTTACGAAGGTCTTGGAGCATTGTGATGACATGGGAATGGAGCATTGTGATGAGAAGGCCATGGAACTTTCTGATGACATGCGTCATGGAGCTTTGTGATGACAAGAGCAAGGAGCATTGTGATTACAGGGGCCTTCAGCATTGTGATGACAAGTGTCATGGAACCTTGTGATAACTAGGCCGTGGAACATTGTGATGGCAGGGGTCATGGTGCATTGTTATGACAGACGTAATGGAGCATTGTGATGAGAAGGGCATGGAACAATGGTCTGAAATGTTTCATGGATTATTGTGATGAGAGTGGGCATGGAGCATTGTGATGACAAGGGTACGGAACACTATGATACATGGGTAATTCAGGATTGTAATGACAAGGGCATGGAGCATTGCAATGAGAAGGGCATCGAGCATTGTGATGACAAGTGTCATGGAGCTTTGTGATGACAAGGGCATTGAGCAATGTTATGAGAGGGTTCATGGAGCATTGTGATGACAACGGCATGGAGCATTGTGATGCCAAGGGTCATGGAGTTTTGTGATGACAAGTCATGGAGCATTTTGATGACAAGGGCATGGTGCATTGTGATGAGAAGTGCAGGGAGCATTTTGATGTCCGGGCCATGCAGCAATTTGATGAAAAGTGTAATGGAATATTTTGATGGCAGGTGTTATAGAACATTGTGATGTCAGGGGTCTTGGAGCTTTGGGATGAAAAGGATCATGGAGCATTTTGATGACAGGGGTTATGGAACATTGTGATGTCAGGGGTCATGGAACATTGTGATGATAAGTGGATGTAGCAGTGTGATGACAGTGTCATGGAACATTGTGATTCCAGGGGTGAGGGTGTATTGTGATGACTAGTCATGGAACACTGTGATATTTCTGGTGAGAGAGCATTTTGATGAGAAGTGCATGGACCATTGTGATTACAAGGATTGTGGAGCATTGCAATGACAAGGTTGTGGACCGTTGTGATGAAATGCACGTGGAACATTGTGAAGACAATGGTCATGAAGCATTGTTCTGACAAAGACATGGAGCATTGTGATGACAAGGGTCACAGAGAATTGTGATGAAATGTTCATGGAGCATTGTGTTTACAAATGTCACAGAGTCTTGTCATGACGCGGGAATGGACCATTGTGATGACAAACGTTTTGAAGCATTGAGATGACTGGAGTCATGGATCATTGTGATGATAGGGGTTATGGAGCATTGTGATGACATGTGTCATGGAGCATTGTGCTGACAAGCGCATGGAGCATTGTGAAAACAAGGGCATGGAGCATTGTGATGACAAGGGCATGGAACATTGGTCTAATATGTTTCATGGATTATTGTGATGACAGTAGGAATGGCGCATTGTGATGACAAGGACATGGAGCATTGTGATGACAAGGGTCATGGAGCTTTGTGATGACAAGTCATGGACCATTTTGATGACTAGCGCATGGGGCATTGTGATGAGAAGGGCAGGGAGCATTTTGATGACCAGGTCATGCAGCAATTTGATGAAAAGTGTAATGGAACATTTTGATGGCAGGGGTTATAGAACATTGTGATATCAGGAGTCTTGGAGCTTTCGGATGAAAAGGGTCATGGAGCATTTTGATGACATGGGTCATGGAACATTGTGATGATAAGGGGATGTAGCAGTGTGATGACAGGATCATGGAACACTTTGTTTACAGGGGTGAGGGAGTATTGTGATGACTAGTGATGGAACACTGTGATATCCCTGGTGAGAGAGCATTTTGATGAGAAGTGCATGGAGCATTGTGATTACAAGGTTTATGGAGCATTGCAATGACAATGTTGTGGACCGTTGTGATGAAATGCGTGTGGCACATTGTGAAGACAATGGTCATGGAGCATTGTTCTGACAAAGACATGGAGCATTGTGATGACAAGTGTCACAGAGAATTGTGATGTAAAGTTCATGGATGATTGTGGATAAAAAGGTCACAGAGCCTTGTGATGACACCGGCATGGACCATTGTGATGACAAACGTTATGAAGCATTGTGATGACTGGAGTCACGGAGCATTGTGATGACAGGGTTCATGGAGCATTGTGATTGCATGTGTCAATGAGCATTGTGCTGACAAGCGCATGGCACATTGTGATGACAAGGGTTATGGAGCTTGTGATGACATGTGTCATGGAGCATTGTGCTGACAAGCGCATGGAGCATTGTGATGACAATTTTCATGGAGCATTGTGTTGAGAAAGGCATAGAGCATTGTGATGACAAGGGTCAAAGAGCATTGTGATGTAAAGTTCATGGATCATTTTGGTTAAAAAGCTCACAGAGACTGATGATGACGAGTGCATGGACCATTGTGGTGACAAAGGTCATGAAGCATTTTGAGGACTGGAGTCAGAGAGCATTGTGATGGCAGGGTTCATGGAGCATTGTGATAACAAGGGCATGGAGCATTGTGATGACCAGGGCATGGAGCATTTGTCTAATATGTTTCAGGGATTATTGCGATGACAGTTGTAATGGCACATTGTGATGACAAGGGTATGGAGCATTGTGATGGCCAGGACATGCAGTATTGTGAAGACAGATGTCAGGGAGCATTGTGATGACATATGTAATGGCCCATTATGATGACAATGGCATGGAGCATTGGGATGCCAAGTGTCATGGAGGATTCTGATGACAAAGGTAATGGAGCATTGTGATGACAATGGCTTGGAGCATTGTGATGACAAGGGTCAGGGAGCATTGTGCTGACAAGTGCATGGAGAAATGTGATGACAAGGGTCATGGAGCATTCTGATGACAAGCTTGTGGAGTATTTTGATGACAATGGAACGGAGCATTGTGATGAATTGGCATGGGGCATTGTGATGCAAAAGGCATGGAGCCTTTTCGTGACAGGGTTCAAGGAGCATTCTGATGACAAGTGTCAGGGATCATTGTGATGACAAGTGTATTGAAAATTGTGATGACAAAGGTCTTGGAGCATTGTGATGAAAAGGGCATGGAGTATTGTGATGACAGGCATCATGGAGCGTTGTGATGACAAGTGTTATGGAACATTGTGATCACAAGGGTTTGGAGCATTGTGATGACAGAGGTCATGGATCATTTTGATTTCAAGTAGCATGGAGCATTGTGATGACAAGGGCATGAAGCAATGTGATCCCAAGGTTCATGGAGGATTGTGATGACAATGGAAATGGAGTATTGTGATGACAAGCACATAGAGCATTGTAATGACAATGTCATGTAGCATTTTGCTGACAAAGGCATGGAGCATTGTGATGACAGGTGTCATGGAGCATTGTGATGACAACGGAATGGAGCATGGTGATGACATGGTCCTGGAGCATTGTGATGAGAAGACCATGGAGATTTCTGATGAGAAGTCTCATGGAGCATTCTGATGAAAAGTGGCATGGAGCATTGTGATGACTAGGGCATGAAGCATTGTGATGAGAAGGCCATGGAGCATTCTGATGACATGCGTCATGGAGTTTTGTGATGACAAGGGCATCGAGCAATTGTGATTACAGGGATCTTGGAGCATTGTGATGAAAAGTGCATGGATCATTGTTATGAAAAAGGCATGGAGCCTTGTCATGACAGGGTTCAAGGAGCATACTGACGACAAGTGTCAGGGAGCATTGTGATGACAAGTGTATTGAGCATTGTGATGGCAAAGATCATGGAGCATTGTGATGAGAAGACCATGGATAATTGTGATGATGAGCGTCATGGGGTGTTGTGATAATAAGTGTTATGGAACATTGTGATCACAAGGGTTTGGAGCATTATGATGACAGATGTCATGGAGAATATTGATTTCTTTGTGATGACAATAGCTTGAAGCATTATGATGATGGGCATGGTGCATTGTGATGACAGGGGTCCTGGAGCATTGAGATGAAAAGTGGCATGGAGCATTGTGTTTACAGGGGTCTTTGAGCATTGTGATGACAAGGGAATGGAGCATTTTGATGAGAAGGCCATGGAACTTTCTGATGAAATGCGTCATGGAGCTTTGTGATGACAAGGCCACGGAACTTCGTGATGGCAGGGGTCATGGGGCATTGCTATGACAGGGGTAATGGAGCATTGTGATGGCAAGGGCATGGAGCATTGTAATGACAAGGCCATGGAGCATTCTGAAGACGTGTCATGGAGCTTTGTGAAGACAAAGGCATGGAGCAATGTGATGAGAGCGTTCATGGAGCATTGTGATAACAATGACATGGAGCATTGTGATGCCAAGGGTCATGCATATTTGTGATGACAAAGGTCATGGAGCATTTTGATGGCAAGGGCGATGTGCATTGTGATGAGAAGGGCAAGGAGCATTCTGATGACAGGGTCATGGAGCAATTTGATGAAAAGTGTCATGGAATATTTTGATAACAGTTGTTATGGAACATTGTGATGTCAAGGGTCATCGAACATTGTGATGATAAGTGCATGTAGCATTGTGATGAAAGGAGTCATGGAACATTGTGATGACAGGGGTGAGGGAGTATTGTGACACATAGTGATGTAGCATTGTGATATCAGTGGTGAGAGAGCATTTTGATGAGAAGTGCATGGAGCATTGTTATGACAAATTTTAAGGAGCATTGTGATGAGAAGATTGTGGAGCACTGTGATGGCAAGCGCATTTTGCATTGTGATGAAATGTGTCATGGAGCATTGTGCTGACAAGTGCATGGAGCATTGTGATGACAAGGGTCAAAGAGCATTGTGATGAAATGTTCATGAAGCATTGTGGTTAAAAAGGTCACAGAGACTGTTGATGACGAGGGCATGGACCATTGTGATGACAAAGGTCATGAAGCATTGTGATGACTGGAATCACGGAGGTTTGTAATGACAGGGATCATGGAGCATTGTGATAACAAGGGCATGGAGCATTGTGATCACAAGGGCATGTAACATTGGTATAATAATTTTCATGGATTATTGCAATTACAGTTGGAATGGCACATCGTGATGACAAGGGAATGGAGCATTGTGATGACCAGGTCATGCAGTATTGTGAAGACAGGTGTTAGGGAGCATTGTGATGACGTATGTCATGGCCCATTGTGATGACAATGGCATGGAGCACTGGGATGCCAAGTGTCATGGAGGATTCTGATGACAAGGTAATGGAGCATTGTGATGACAATGGCTTGGATCATTGTGAAGACAAAGGTCAGGGAGCATTGTGCTGACAAGTGCATGGAGAATTGTGATGACAAGGGTCATGGAGCATTCTGAGGACAAGCTTGTGGAGTATTTTGATGACAATGGCATGGAGCATTGTGAAGAAAACGGCATGGCACATTGTGATGAAAAAGGCATGGAGCCTTTTCGTGACAGGGTTCAAGGAGCATTCTGATGACATGTGTCAGGGAGCATTGTGATGACTAGGGAATGGATCAATGGGATGACAAGAGTCCCGGATCATTGTGTTGTCAGTTGTCATGGAGTGTTTTGATGACAGTGGTCAAGGAGAATTGTGATGATATTGGCCATGGAGCATTGTGATGAGTAGGTCGTGGAGCATTGGGCTGAAAATATTCATGGATTATTGTGATGACAGGGGTCATGGAACATTGTGATGACAAGGGAATGGAGCATGGTGATGACAAGGTCCTTGAGCATTGTGATGAGAGTAGCATGGAGACTTGTGATGACAAGTCTTATGGAGCATTTTGATGAAAAGGGGCATGGAGCATTGTGATTACAGGGGTCTTGGAGCATTGTGATGACTAGGGCATGGAGCATTGTGATGAGAAGGCCATTGAGCATTCTCATGACATGCGTCATGGTGTTTTCTGATGACAAGGGCAAGGAGCATTGTTATTACAGGGATCTTGGAGCATTGTGATGAAAACGGCATGGATCATTGTGATGAAAAAAGCATGGAGCCTTGTCATAACAGGGTTCAAGGAGCATACTGACGACAAGTGTCAGGGAGCATTGTGATGACAAGTGTATTGAGCATTGTGATGACAAAGATCATGGAGCATTGTGATGAGAAGGCCTTGGATAATTGTGAAGATGAGCGTCATGGGGTTTTTTGATGATAAGTGTTATGTAACATTGTGATCACAAGGGTTTGGAGCATTTTGATGACAGATGTCATGGAGAATATTGATTTCATTGTGATGACAATAGCCTGAAGCATTATGATGATGGGCATGCTGCATTGTGATGACAGGGTTCATGGAGCATTGAGATGAATAGGGGCATGGAGCATTGTGATTACAAGGGTCATGGAGCATTGTGCGGAGAAAGGCATAGAGCATTGTGATGTCAAGGGTCAAAGAGCATTGTGATGAAAACTTCATGGAGCATTGTCGTTAAAAAGGTCACAGAGACTGTTGATGATGAGGACATGGACAACTCTGATGACAAAGTTCATGAAGCATTGTGATGACAGGAGTCACGGAGCATTGTGATGACAGGGGTCATGGAGCATTGTGATAACAAGGGCATGGAGCATTGTGATGAAAAGGGCATGGAGCATTGGTCTAATAAGTTTCAAGGATTCTTGCGATGACAGTTGGAATGGCGCATTGTGATGACAAGGGCATGGAGCATTGTGATGACCAGGTCATGCAGTATTGTGAAGACAGGTGTCAGGGAGAATTGTGATGACATATGTAATGGCCCATTGTGATGACAATGGCATGGAGCATTGTGATGTCAAGTATCATGGAGGATTCTGAGGACAAAGGTAATGGAGCATTGTGATGACAATGGCTTGGAGTATTGTGATGACAAGGGTCATGGAACATTGGGCTGAAAATGTTCATGGAGTATTGTGATGACAGGTGTCATGGAGCATTGTGATGACTAGGGAATTGAACATTGTGATGACAAGAGTCCCGAATCATTGTGTTGTCAGGTGTCATGGAGTGTTATGATGACAGTGGTCATGGAGCATTGTGATGATATTGGCCAATGAGCACTGTGATGAAAAGACCTTGGGTAATTGTGATGTCGAGCATCATGGAGCACTGTAATGACATGGGGCATGAAGCATTGTGATGACAGGTGTCAGGGAGCATTGTGATGACAGGGGTCATGGAGCATTGTGATGACAAGGGCATGGAGCTTTGTGATGACATGTGCATGGAGCATTGTGATGACAAGTGCATGGAACATTGCAATGTCAAGTGGATGGAGAATTGTGATGAAAAGAGCATGTAACATTTTGATGAGAAGTGTCATGTAGCATTGTGATGACAAGGACGTGGAGAATTGTGATGACAAGGGACATGGAGCATTGTGATAACCCGGGCATGGTGCATTGTGATGACTGGGGACATGGAGCATTATTATGAGAACGGCCATGGTGCATTCTGACATAAGATATCACTTATGAAAGGAATGTAAACATGGCTACATATGAACTGACTTAGGGAAGAGAACAGAGTCTCAGATTTAGAAAACAATCTAACGCTTGCTTAAGGGGAAAGAGAGGTGTGGAGATGCACAAAACATAAGATTGATATTAGCACAGGTACCGTTCCATAATCCAAAAACCGAAGATACAAGCCCTACTCCTTCCTCAGTGAACGGACCTCAACATCTTTATTCCCCGCAGAGAAATATATCTGACTAGTAAGAATTTTAAAACCTATGTATTGATATGTCTCCGTAAGGGAACCAAGTGTGTCTAGAACGACATAAACATGGCAGTGAGAATCAGCTCAAACCCACTATAAAAATGAATTTCAAAACAAAACATAAAAACAGTAAAATTCTTACACAATACCTTCAGGGGTTCTGATGAAACCTGGAATGACCCTATCTACAATGACAGCTGGATGTGGCATAAGGCTGGTCACTTGGGACTGAGAGGATTGGTGAGATTGGGTGAAAAAATGCAGACCCTTTAAAGCAATAATGCCTGCCACTCATTCCATGGTTCCCAACTCTCCAGGTAGAATGGAATATCACTACAGTTATAACGTGTATGGGAACCTAGAGAATGGAAACCATCTGATGGTGAAAGGTTTCTAAAACTCTACTTGTACTCCAGTTTGACATTCCAACTGCTTTACTATCAATCTCCCAACTTGGAAAGTCAGCCACTATAACCTCCTGGTTCACACAGTTGGCAAATTGTGCACAGGATATAAGGGAAGAGAGAGAACCAATGAGAGAGTAGCTGTAGGCATTTGGACGGCCACATGTCTCTCTAATTTCCCGTCACAAAGAGGAATTAACCAAAGTCTCAGCCTGCACCCCAGAACCAGTATAAGTCTAGAAGCAAAACTGTTGATTTGCGGTCCGCGCACAAAAACGCGAGTTGATAAATGGAGCTCAGGGCCACAGCAATTCACTAACCTGCAGAGTTATAAAGGACTACTCGCTGCCAAAAATCTGTGGAGGGAAAGCCACGAGGTGGAAGGGAAAATGAGGAAGAATGGCATGAAACAGATTTCAAGAGGTACATTGGAATCGCCTTTAAACACAGGAAAAGCATTACAACTACGAAAATTATGGAAATGGCCATAAAGGGCATATGGGTTTTCACGTGAATATATTCAGGAGAAAACGCATATGCCCTTTTTGGACAAGCAAACAAGCGGGCAATGCAAATCAGCAATACAAGAAGTATCACTTCCCACCGGTCAAAAGGGACATCCGCAAAAAGTGTAAAAACCAGAAAGGCAAGGCAGGCCCTGGAGAACAGGGAGCCTTGTTATGCTGACGGGCGGGATGTAAATTGCCAACTGCCTCTCTGGAGGAGTGCATTGTGTTCCCTAAAACAAGTAAACAACAGAGCTACAGAGCCAAGGGCACTTCCAGTCTAGGGAATATACCTTGGGAAAACTGAAAATAAATAAGACAGATCAACACCAAAATTCAGGGCTGCACTGCTTAAAAAAACCTCAACTTGCGTACACCTTAAATATCCCAGGAAAGATAAAAATCGTTCAAGAAATTGTGGTACTTACGTACGATGGAATATCCCTCAGCCATGAAATCAATGTCATAAGGCCAGTAGCAGCAAAATGAGTGGATTTAGGTACAATAATTCTAAGTGAAATAAGTCACACAGAAAAAGAAACTTATCATAAGATATCACTTATGAAGATCCTGTAAACATGGCTACACATGAACTGAGTTAGGAAAGAGAACAGAGACTCACATTTAAAAAACACGCTTATGCCTGCTTAAGGGGGAAGGAGAGGTGGCGTGATGCATAAAATCAGAGTTTGATATTAGTACAGGTACCTTTCCAAAAACCAAATACGGAATAGACAAGACCTACACCTTCCTCAGTGAAAGGGACTCAACACCCCATATTCACCACAGAGTAATATATCTTACTAGTATGAAACTTAAAACGTATGTATTGATATGTCTCCGAAAGCTAATCAAGTGTGTCTAGACTGGCATAAACATGGCAGTGAGAATCAGCTCAAACCCACTATAAAAAGGAATTTCAAATACAAAACAAAAAAACAGCGAAATTTCTTACAATTCCTTCAAGGTCTCTGATGAAACCTGAAATGACCCTATGTACAATGACAGCTGGATGTGGCATAAGGCTGGATACTTGGGACTGAGAGGATTGGTGAGATTGGGTGAGCAAATGCAGACCCTTTAAAGCAATAATGAGTGGCACCCATTCTATGTGTCCCAACTCTCCAAGTTGAAGGGAATATTACTACAGCTATAACATGTACGGGAAACCTAGAGAATGGACACACAGTGAATATGAAAGGTCTCTAAAATTCAACTAATAGTCCCTCTCCTGGTGCTCTGGTTTGACTTTCCAACTGCTTTACTATCAATCTCCCAACTTGGAGAGACAGCCCCTTTAACCTCCTGGTTCTCACAGGTTGCCAGTTTGGCAGAGGATGAAAGGGAAGAGGGAGAACCAATGAGAGAGTAGCTGTTAGGCATTTGGACGGGAACATGTCCCTCTAATTTCCCGGCCGGAAGAAGAAATAACCAAAGTCTCAGCCACCCACCGGACACCAGTATAGGTCAGGAACAAAAGTTTGGACTTGCATTCAACTCACAAAAAAAGGGGTTCAAAAATGGAGCTCAGGGGAACAGCAATTCACAAACTGGCAGAGAAATATAGGACAACTATCGTCCAAATATCTGTTTAATGGAAGGCAACGAGGCACACTTGAAAGTGAGGCAGAATAGCAGCAAACAGATTTCAAGAGGTACGTTGGAATCACATTTAAAGCACAGGAAGAGGGGCACAACTTCGACAATGATGCACTTGGCCAAAAAGGGCGTATTCCTTTTCTCCTGTATATATTCAGGAGAAAACGAATACGCCATTTTTGGCCATCCAGCAAGCGGGCAATGCAAATCTGCACTACAAAGAATTATCACCTCCAACCAGTCAAAAGGGATATCTGCAAAATGTGTAAAAAGCAGAAAGGCAAGACAGCCCCTGGAGAACTGGGAGCCTTGTTATGCTGATGGGCGGGACGTAAATTGACAACTGCCTCTCTGGAGGAGTGCACTGTGTTCCCCAAAACAAGTAAACAACAGAGCTACAGAGCCAAGGGCACTTCCAGCCTAGTAAATATACCTTGGGAAAACTGAAAATCAATAAGACAGAGCCACCCCCCAAATTTAGGGCTGCACTGCTTACAAGAACCTCAACTTGTGTACATCTTAAATATCCCAGGAAAGATAAAAATGGTTCAAGAAATTGGGGTACATATGTACGATGGAATATCCCTCAGCCATGAAATCAATGTCATAAGACCAGTAGCAGCAAAATGAGTGGATTTAGGTACGATAATTCTAAGTGAAATAAGTCACAGAGAAAAAGAAACTTATCATAAGATATCACGTATGAAGGTCCTGTAAACATGGCTACACATGAACTGAGTTAGGAAAGAGAACAGAGTCTCACATTTAGAAAACACTCTTATGCCTGCTTAATGGGGAAGGAGAGGTGGGGTGATGCATAAACCCAGAGTTTGATATTAGTACATGTACCTTTCCAAAAATCAGATATGGAATAGACAAGACCTACACCTACCTCAGTGAAAGGCACTCAAAACCCCATATTACCTGCAGAGTAATATATCTGACTAGTAAAAATCTTATAACCTATTTATTGATATGTCTCCATGAGGCAATCAAGTGTTTCTAGACTGGCATAAACATGGCAGTGAGAATCAGCTCACACCCACTATAAAAAGGAATTTCAAACACACAAAAAAAGAGGAAATTCTTTACAATTTCTTCAGGGTCTTTGATGAAACCTGGAATGACCCTATCTACATCGACAGCTGGATGTGGCATAAGGCTGGACACTTCAGACTAAGAGGATTGGTGAGATTGGGTGAGCAAATGCAGACCCCTTAAAGCAATAATGTGTGGCACCCATTCTATGGGTCCCAACTCTCCAGGTTGAAGGGAATATTACTACAGATATAACATGTATGGGAAACCTACAGAAAGTACACTCTGTGAATACGAAAGGTTTCTAAAACTCAACTAATAGTCCCTCTGCTGGTGCTCTGGTTTGACTTTCCAACTGCTTTACTATCAATCTCCCAACTTGGAGAAACTGCCCCTTTAACTTCCTAGTTTGCCCAGGTTGCCAATTTGGCAGAGGATGAAAGGGAAGAGGGAGAATCACGGAGAGATTAGCTGTTAGGCGTTTGGACGGTCACATGTCACTCTAATTTCATGTCAGGAAGGAGAATTAACCAAAGACTCAGCCAAGCACAGTAAACCAGTATAGGTCGTGAAGCAGTCTTTTGGAATTGCGTTCAGCTCACAAAAACGTGTTCAAAAAAGGAGCTCAGGGGCACAGCAATTCACAAACAGGCAGATTAATAAAGGACAACTATCATCCAAATATCTGTTGAGTGAAGGCAACGAGGCGGACTTGAAAGCGAGGCAGAATAGCAGGAAACAGATTTCAAGAGGTACGTTGGAATTGCCTTGAAAGAACAGGTAGAGGAAACAACTTTGTCAATGATGCACTTGGCCAAATAGGGCATATGCATTTTCTCCTGAATATAATCAGGAGAAATCACATACGCCCTTTTTCGCCAAGCAAGCAAGTGGGCAATGCAAATCTGCACTACAAAGAAGTATCACTTCCCACCGGTCAAAAGGGACATCCACAAAATGGGTAAAAACCAGAAAGGCAAGACAGGCCCTGGAGAACAGCGAGCCTTGTAATGCTGATGGGCGGGATGTAAATTGCCAACTGCCTCTATGAAGGAGTGCATTGTGTTCCGTAAAAGAAGTAATCAACAGAGCTACAGAGCCAAGGGCACTTCCAGTATAGGGAATATACCTTGGGAAAAGTGAAAATCAATAAGACAGAGCCACCCCAAAATTTAGGGCTGCACTGCTTACAAGAACGTCAACTTGGGTACACCTTAAGTATTGCAGGAAATATAAAAATGGTTCAAAAAATTGTGGTACTTACGTATGATGGACTATCCCTCAGCCATGAACTCAATGTCATAAGACCAGTAGCAGCAAAATGAGTGGATTCAGGTATGATGACTCTAAGTGAAATAAGTCACACAGAAAAAGAAACGTATCATAAGATATCACTTATGAAGATCCTGTAAACATGGCTACACATGAACTGAGTTAGGAAAGAGAACAGAGTCTCACATTTAGAAAACACTCTTATGCCTGCTTAAGGGGGAAGGAGAGGTGGGGTGATGCATAAAACCAGAGTTTGATATAAGCACAGGTACCGTTCCAAAAACCAACTATGGAATAGACAAGACCTACCTATACGTTCCTCAGTGAAAGGGACTCAAAACCCCATATTTCCCGCGGAAGAATATATCTGACTAGTAAGAATCTTAAAACCTAAGTATTGATATGTCTCCGTAAGGGAATCAAGTGTGTCTAGACTGACATACACATGGCAGCGAGAAGCAGCTCAAACCCACTATAAAATGGAATTTCAAAAAAACACAAAAAAAAAAGGGAAATTCTTTACAATTCCTTCAGGGTCTCTGATGAAACCTGGAATGACGCTGTCTAAATTGACAGCTGGATGTGGCATAAGGCTGGACACTTGGGACTGAGAGGATTGTTGAGATTGTGTGAGCAAATGCAGACCCTTTAAAGCAATAATGCATGGCACCCATTCCATGGGTCCCAACTCTCCAGGTTGAAGGGAATATTACTACAGCTAAAACATGTACGGGAAACCTAGAGAATGGACACACTGTGAATACGAAAGGTTTCTAAATCTCAACGAATATTCCCTCTCTTGGTGCTCCGGTTTGACTTTCCGACTGCTTTACTATCAATCTCGCAAATTGTAGAGACAGCCACTTTAACCTCGTGGTTCTCACAGGTTGCCAATTTGGCAGAGTATGAAAGGGAAGAGGGAGAACCAATGAGAGAGTAGCTCTTAGGCATTTGGAGGGGCATATGTCATTCTAATTTCCTCGCAGGAAGAAGAATTAACCAAAGTTGCAGCCACCCACCGGGAACCAGTATAGGTCCTGAACCAAAATTTTGGACATGCGTTCAGCTCACAAAAAACGAGTTGAAAAATGGAGCTCAAGGGCACAGCAACTCACAAACTGGAAGAGTAATAAAGGACAACTATCATCCAAAAATCTGTTGAGGGAAGGCAACAAGGCAGACTTGAATGCGAGGCAGAATAGCAGGAAACAGATTTCTAGAGGTACGTTGGAAACACCTGTAAAGCACAGGAAGAGGGGCACAACTTCGACAATGATGCACTTGGCCAAAAAGGGCGAATGCATTTTCTCCTGAATATATGCAGGAGAAAACGCATACAACCTTTGTGGCCAAGCAAACAAGCGGGCAATGCAAATCTGCACTACACAGAAGTATCACTTCCCACCCGTCATAAGGGACATCCACAAAATGTGTAAAACCAGAAAGGCAAGACAGGCCCTGGAGAACAGGGGGCCTTGTTATGCTGATGGGCAGGATGTATATTGCCAACTGCCTCACTGGAGGAGTGCATTGTGTTCCCTAAAACAAGTAAACAACAGAGCTACAGAGCCAAGGGCACTTCCAGTCTAGGGAATATACTTTGGGAAAACTGAAAATCAATAAGACAGTGCCACCCCCAAATTTAGGGCTGCACTGCTTACAAGAACCTCAACTTGGGTACACGTGAAATATCCCAGGAAAGATAAAAATGGTTCAAAATTTTGTCCTACTTATGTACGATGGAATATCCCTCAGCCATGAAATCAATGTCATAAGACCAGTAGCAGCAAAATGAGTGGATTCAGGTACGATGATTCTAAGTGAAATAAGTCACACAGAAAAAGAAGTTTATCATAAGATATCACTTATGAAGATCCTGTAAACATGGCTACACATGAACTGAGTTAGGAAAGAGAACAGAGTCTCACATTTAGAAAACACTCTTATGCCTGCTTAAGCGGGAAGGAGAGGTGGGGTAATGCATAAAACCAGAGTTTGATATAAGCACAGGTACCATTCCCAAAACCAACTATGGAATAGACAAGACCTACCTATACCTTCCTCAGTGAAATGGACTCAAAACGCCATATTTCCCGCAGAGGAATATATCTGACTAATAAGAATCTTAAAACCTATGTATTGATATGTCTCCCTAAGGGAATCAAGTGTGTCTAGTCTGCCATACACATGGCAGCGAGAATCAGCTCAAACCCACTATAAAAAGGAATTTCAAAAACAAAACACAAAAACAGGGAAATTCTTTCCAATTCCTTCAGGGTCTCTGATGAAACCTGGAATGACCCTGTCTAAAATGAAAGCTGGATGTGGCATAAGGCTGGACACTTGGGACTGAGAGGATTGGCGAGATTGGGTGAGCAAATGCAGACCCTTTAAAACAATAATGCATGGCACCCATTCCATGGGTCCCAACTCTCCAGGTTGAAGGGAATATTACTACAGTTATAACATGTACGGGAAACCTAGAGAATGGACACACAGTGAATACGAAAGGTTTCTAAAACTCAACGATTATTCCCTATCCTGGTGCTCCGGTTTGACTTTCCAACTGCTTTACTATCAATCTCCCAACTTGGAGAGACTGCCCCTTTAACCTCCTGGTCCTCACAGGTTGCCAATATGACAGAGGATGAAAGGGAAGAGGGAGAACCAATGAGAGAACAGCTGTTAGGCATTTGCACGGGCATATGTCACTCTAATTTCCCAGCAGGAAGAAGAATTACCAAAGTCTCAGCCACCCACTTGGAAGTAGTATAGGTCCTGAACCAAAATTTTGCACATGCGTTCAGCTCAAAAAAAACGAGTTGAAAAATGGAGCTCATGGACACAGCAATTCACAAACTGGCAGAGTAATAAAGGACAACTATCATCCAAAAATCTGTTGAGGGAAGGCAACGAGGCGGACTTGAAAGCGAGGCAGAATAGTAGGAAACAGATTTCAAGAGGTACGTTGGAATCACCTGTAAAGCACAGGAAGAGGGGCACAACTTCGACAATGATGCACTTGGCCAAAAAGGGCGTATGCATTTTCTCCTGAATATATGCAGGAGAAAACACATACGCACTTTTTGGCCTAGCAAGCAAGTGGGCAATTCAAATCTGCAATAAAAAGAAGTATCACTACCCACCGGTCAAAAGGGACATCCACAAAATGTGTAAAAACCAGAAAGGCAAGACAGGCCCTGGAGAACATGGAGCCTTGTTATGCTGATGGGCGGGATGTAAACTGCCAACTGCCTCTCTGGAGGAGTGCATTGTGTTCCCTAAAACAAGTAAACAACAGAGCTACAGAGCCAAGGGCACTTCCAGTCTAGGGAATATACCTTGGGAAAACTGAAAATCAATAAGACAGTGCCACCCCCAAATTTAGGGCTGCACTGCTTACAAGAACCTCAACTTTGGTACACCTGAAATATCCCAGGAAAGATAAATATGGTTCAAAAAAATGAGGTACTTATGTACGATGGAATATCCCTCAGCCATGAAATCAATGTCATAAGACCAGTAGCAGCAAAATGAGTGGATTCAGGTACGATGATTCTAAGTGAAATAAGTCACACAGAAAAAGAAGCTTATCATAAGATATCACTTATGAAGATCCTGTAAACATGGCTACACATGAACTGAGTTAGGAAAGAGTACAGAGTCTCACATTTAGAAAACACTCTTATGCCTGCTTAAGCGGGAAGGAGAGGTGGGGTGATGCATAAAACCAGAGTTTGATATAAGCACAGGTACCGTTCCAAAAACCAACTATGGAATAGACAAGACCTACCTATACCTTCCTCAGTGAAAGGGACTCAAAATCCCATATTTCCTGCAGAGGAATATATCTGACTAGTAAGAATCTTAAAACCTATGTATTGATATGGCTCCGTAAGGGAATCAAGTGTGTCTAGACTGGCATACACATGGCAGTGAGAATCAGCTCCAACCCATTATAAAAAGGAATTTCAAAAACAAAACAAAAAAACAGGGAAATTCTTTACAATTCCTTCAGGGTCTCTGATGAAACCTGGGATGACCCTGTCTACAATGACAGCTGGATGTGGCATAAGGATGGACACTTGGGACTGAGAGGTTTGGTGAGATTGGGTCAGCAAATGCAGACCCTTTAAAGCAATAACACATGACACCCATTCCATGGGTCCCAACTCTCCAGGGTGAAGGGAATATTACTACAGCTATAACATGTACGGGAAACATAGAGAATGGACACACTGTGAATACAAAAGGTTTCTAAAACTCAACGAATAGTCCCTCTCCTGGTGCTCCGGTTTAACTTTCCAACTGCTTTACTATCAATCTCCCAACTTGGAGAGAGAGCCCCTTTAACCTCCTGGTTCGCACAGGTTGCCAATTTGGCAGAGGATTAAAGGGAAGTGGGAGAACCAATGAGAGAGTAGCTGGTAGGCATTTGGACGGGCATATCTCACTCTAATTTACTGGCAGGAAGAAGATTTAACCAAAGTCTCAACCACCTACCGGTAACCAGTATAGGTCCTGAACCATAATTTTGGACTTGCATTCAGCTCACAAAAAACGAGTTGAAAAATGGAGCTCAGCGACAGAGCAATTCAGAAACTGGCAGATTAATAAAGGCCAACACTCGTCCAGAAATCTGTTGAGGGAAGACAATGAAGCAGACTTGAAAGTGAGGCCGAATAGCAGGAAACAGATTTCAAGAGGTACGTTGGAATCGTCTGTAAAGCACAGGAAGAGGGGCACAACTTCCACAATGATGCACTTGGCCAAAAATGCGTATGCATTTTCTCCTGAATATATGCAGGAGAAAACGCATACGCCATTTTGGCCAAGCAAGCAAGCGGGCAATGCAAATCTGCACTACAAAGAAGTATCACTTCCCACCGGTCAATAGGGACATCCACAAAATGTGTAAATACCAGAAAGGCAAGACAGGCCCTGGAGAACACGGAGCCTTGTTATGCTGATTGGCGGGATGTAAATTGCCAACTGCCTCACTGGAGGAGTGCATTGTGTTCCCTAATACAAGTAAACAACAGAGCTACAGAGCCAAGGGCACTTCCAGTCTAGGGAATATAACTTGGGAAAACTGAAAATCAATAAGACAGAGCCACACACCAAATTTAGGGCCGCACTGCAAAAAGAACGTCAACTTCGGTACCCCTTAAATATCACAGGAAAGATAAAAATGTTTCAAAAGATAGTGGTACATACGTACGATGGAGTATCCCTCAGCCATGAAATCAATGTCATAAGACCAGTAGCAGCAAAATGCGTGGATGCAGGTACGATGATTCTAAGTGAAATAAGTCACACAGAAAAAGAACCTTATCATAAGATATCACTTATGAAGATCCTGTAAACATGGCTACAAATGAACTGAGTTAGGAAAGAGAACAGAGTCTCACATTTAGAAAACACTCTTATGCCTGCTTAAGAGGGAAGGAGAGGTGGGGTGATGCATAAAACCAGAGTTTGATATAAGCACATGTACTGTTCCAAAAATCAAATATGGAATAGAGAAGACCTACACATTCCTCAGTGAAAGGGATTCAAATCCCCATATTTCCCGCAGAGGAATATATCTGACTAGTAAGAATCTTAAAACCTATGTATTGATATGTCTCCATAAGGGAATCAAGTGTGTCTAGACTGGCATAAACATGGCAGTGAGAATCAGCTCAAACCCACTATAAAAAGGAATTTCAAAAACAAAACCAAAAAACAGGCAATTTCTTTACAATTCCTTCAGGGTCTCTGATGAAACCTGGAATGACCCTATCTACAATGACAGCTGGATGTGGCATAAGGCTGGACACATGGGACTGAGAGGATTGGTGAGATTGGGTGAGCAAATGCAGACCCTTTAAAGCAATAATGCATGGCACCCATTCCATGGGTCCGAACTCTCCAGGTTGAAGGGAATATTACTATAGCTATAACATGTATGGGAATCCTAGAGAATGGACACACTGTGAATACGAAAGGTCTGTAAAACGCAACGAATAGTCCCTCTCCTGGTGCTCCGGTTTGACTTTCCAACCACTTTACTATCAATCTGCCAACCTGGAGAGAGAGCACCTTTAACCTCCTGTTTCGCACAGGTGGCCAATTTCGCAGAAGATGAATGGGAAGAGGGAGAACCAATGAGAGAGTAGCTATTAGGCATTAGGACGGGCATATGCCACTCTTATTTCCCGGGAAGAAGAAAAATTGACCAAAGTCTCAGCCACCCACTGGGAACAAGTATAGGTCCTGAAACAAAATAAAGGACTGGCGTTCAGCTCACAAAAAAACGAGTTAAAAAAAGGAGCTATAGGGCAGAGCAATTCACAAACTGGCAGAGTAATAAAGGACAACTATCATCCAAAATCTGTTAAGGGAAGGCAACGAGGTGAATTTGAAAGTGAGGCAGAATAGCAGGAAACAGATTCCAAGAGGTACGTTGGAATCGCATTTAAAGCACAGGAAGAGGGGCACAACTTCGACAATGATGCACTTGGCCAAAAAGGGCGTATGCGTTTTCTCCTGAGTATATTCAGGAGAAAACGAATACGCCCTTTTTGGCCAAGCAAGCAAGCGGACAATGTAAATCTGCACTACAAAGAAGTATCACTTCCCACCGGTCCAAAGGGACATCCACAAAAAGGGTAAAAACCAGAATTTTAAGACAGGCCCTGGAGAACAGGGAGCCTTGTTATGCTGATGGGCGGGATGTAAATTGCCAACTGCCTCACTGGAGGAGTGCATTGTGTTCCCTACACCAAGTAAACAACAGAGCTACAGAGCCAAGGGCACTTCCAGTCTAGGGAATATATCTTGGGGAAACTGAAAATCAATAAGACAGAGCTATTCCAAAATTTAGGGCTGCACTGCTTACAAGAACCTGAACTTGGGTACACCTTAAATATCCCAGGAAAGATAAAAACGGTTCAAAAATTTATGTTACTTACATACAATGGAATATCCCTCAGCAATGAAATCAATGTCATAAGACCAGTAGCAGCAAAATAAGTGGATTCAGGTACGATGATTCTAAGTGATATAAGTCACACAGAAATAGAAACTTATCATAAGATATCACTTAGGAAGACCCTGTAAACATGGCTACACATGAACTGAGTTAGGAAAAAGAAGAGAGTCTCACATTTAGAAAACACTCTTATGCCTGCTTAACGGGGAAGGAGAGCTGGGGTGATGCATAAAACTAGAGTTTGATATAAGCACAGGTACTGTTCCATAAACCAACTATGGAATAGACAAGACCTACACCTTCCTCAGTGAAAGGGACTCAAAACCCTATATTTCCCACAGAGGAATATATCTGACTAGTAAGAATTTTAAAACCTATGTATTGATATGTCTGTGTTAGGGAATCAAGTGCTTCTAGACTGGCATAAACATGGCAGCGAGAATCAGCTCAAACCCACTATAAAAAGGAATTTGAAAAACAAAAAATAAAGGGATATTCTTTACATTTCCTTCAGTGTCTCTGATGAAACCTGGAATGACCCTATCTACAATGAGAGCTGGATGTGGCATAAGGCTGGACTTATGGGACTGAGAGGATTGGTGAGATTGGGTGAGCAAATGCAGACCCTTTAAAGCAATAATGCATGGCACACATTCCATGGGTCCCAACTCTCCAGGGTGAAGGGAATATTACTACAGCTATAACATGTACGGGAAACCTAGAGAATGGACACACTGTGAATACGAAAGTTTTCTAAAACTAAACGAATAGTCCCTCTCCTGGTGCTCTGGTTTGACTTTCCAACTGTTTTACTATCAATCTCCAAATTTGGAGAGATAGCCCTTTAACCTCCTGTTTCACACAGGTTGCCAATTTGGCAGAGGATGAAAGGGAAGAGGGAGAACAAATGAGAGAGTAGCTGTTACGCATTTGGACGGGCACATGTCACTCTTGTTTCCCGGCAGGAAGAAGAATTAACCAAAGTCGTAGCCACCCACCGGGAACCAATATAGGTCCTGAACCAAAATTTTGGACATGCGTTCAGCTCACAAAAAACGAGTTGATAAATGTAGCTCAAGGGCACAGCTATTCACAAACAGGCAGAGTAATAAAGGAAATCTATCATTCAAAAATCTGTTGAGGGAAGGCCACGAGGTAGACTTGAAAGTGAGGCAGAATAGCAGGAAACAGATTTCAAGAGGTATGTTGGAATTGCCTTTAAAGCACAGAAAGATGGGCAGAACTTTGACAATGATGCACTTGGCCAAAATGGGCGTATGTGTTTTCTCCTGAATATATTCAGCAGAAAATGCATACACCCTTTTTGGCCAAACAAGCAAGCAGACAATGCAAATCTGCACTATAAAGAAGTATCACTTCCCACCGGTCAAAAGGGACATCCACAAAATGGGTAAAAACCAGAAAGGAAAGACTGGTCCTGGAGAATAGGGAACCTTGTTATGCTGATGGGCGGGATGTAAATTGTCAACTGCCTCTCTGGAGGAGTGCACTGTGTTCCCTAAAACAAGTAAACAACAGAGCTACAGAGCCAAGGGCACTTACAGTCTAGGGAATATACCTTGGGAAAACTGAAAATCAATAAGCCAGTGCCACCCCCAAATTTAGGGCTGCACTGCTTACCAGAACCTCAAATTGGGTACACCTGAAATATCCCAGAAAAGATAAAAATGGTTCAAAAAATTGTGGTACTTACGTATGATGGAATATCCCTCAGCCATGAAATCAGTGTCATAAGACCAGTAGCAGCAAAATGAGTGGATTCAGGTACGATGATTCTAAGTGAAATAAGTCACACAGAAAAAGAAGCTTATCATAAGATATCACTTATGAAGATCCCGTAAACATGGCTACACATGAACTGAGTTAGGAAAGAGTACAGAGTCTCACATTTAGAAAACACTCTTATGCCTGCTTAAGCGGGAAGATGAGGTGGGGTGATGCATAAAACCCGAGTTTGATATAAGCACAGGTACCGTCCCAAAACCAAGTATGGAATAGACAAGACCTACCTATAACTTCCTCAGTGTAAGGGACTCAAAACCCCATATTTCCCACAGAGGAATATATCTGACTACTAAAATCTTAAAACCTATGTATTGATATGTCTCTGTTAAGAAACAATTGTGTCTAGACTGGTATAAAAATGGCAGCGAGAATCAGCTCAAACCCACTATAAAAAGGAATTTCAAAAACAATAGAAAAAAACAAGGAAATTATTTACAATTCCTTCAGGGTCTCTGATTAAACGTGGAATGACCCTGTCTACAATGACAGCTGGATGTGGCATAAGGCTGGACACTTGGGACTGAGAGGATTGGTGAGATTGGGTGAGCAAATGCAGACCCTTTAAAGCAATAATGCATGGCACCCATTCCATGTGTCCCAACTCTCCCAGTTGAAGGGAATATTACTACAGCTATAACATGTACGGGGAACCTAGAGAATGGACACACTGTGAATATGAATGGTTTCTAAAACTCAACGAATAATCCCTCTCCTGGTGCTCCAGTTTGAATTTCCAACTGCTTTACTATCAATCTCCCAATTTGGAGAGAGAGCCCCTTTAACCTCCTGGTTCCCACAGGTTTCAAATGTGGCAGAGGATGAAATGGAAGACGGAGAACCAATGAGAGAGTAGCTGTTAGGCATTTGGACGGGCATATGTCACTCTAATTGCACGGCAGGAAGAAGAATTAACCAAAGTCTCAGCCACTCACCGGGAAAAAGTATAGGTCCTGAACCAAAACTTTGGACTTGCATTCAGCTCACAAAAAACGAGTTGAAAAATGGAGCTCAGGGGCAGAGCAATTGAAAAACTGGCAGAGTAATAAAGGCCAACTATCGTCCAGAAATAGGTTGATGGAAAGCAACGAAGTGGACTTGAAATTCAGGCTGAATAGCAGGAAACAGATTTCAAGATATACGTTGGAATCGTCTGTAAAGCACAGGAAGAGGAGCACAACTTCGACAATGATGCACTTGGCCAAAAAGGGCATATGCATTTTCTCCTGAATATATGCAGGAGAAAACGCATACGCCCTTTTTGGCCAAGCAAGCAAGCGGGCAATGCAAATCTGCACTAAAATGAAGTATCACATCCCACCGTTCCAAAGGGACATCCACAAAATGGGTAAAAACCAGAAAGGCAAGAGAGGCCTTGGAGAACAGGGAGCCTTGTTATGCTGATGGGTGGGATGTAAGTTGTCAACTGCCTCTCTGGAGGAGTGCATTGTGTTCCCTAAAACATGTAAACAACAGAGCTACAGAGCCAAGGGCACTTCCAGTCTAGGGAATATACCTTGGGCAAACCGAAAATCAATAAGACAGAGCCAGTCCATAATTTAGGGCAGCACTTCTTACAAAAACCTCAACTTGTCTACACCTTAAATATCCCAGGAAACATAAAAATGGTTCAAAAAATTGTGGTACTTACGTACGATGGAATATCCCCCAGCCATGAAATCAATGTCATAAGACCAGTAGCAGCAAAATGAATGGATTCAGGTACGATGATTCTAAGTGAAATAAGTGACACAGAGAAAGAAACTTATCATAAGATATCACTTATGAAGATCCTGTAAACATGGCTTCACATGAAGTGACTTAGGAAAGAGAAAAGACTTTGACATTTAGAAAACATTCTTATGCCTGCTTAAGGGGGAAGGAGAGGTGGGTTGATGAATAAAACTAGATTTTCATATTAGTTCAGGTACCGTTCCAAAAAACAAATAGGGAATAGACAAGAACTACCCCTTCCTCAGTGAAAGGGACTCAACTCCCCTTATACGATGCAGAGGGATATAACTTACTAGTCAGAATCTTAAAACCTATGTATTGATATGTCCCCATAATGGAATCAAGTGTGTCTACACTGGAATAAACATGGCAGTGAGAATCAGCTCAAACACACTATAAAATGGAATTTCAAAAAGAAAACAAAAAAACAGGGAAATTCTTTTTCAATCCCTTCAGGGTCTCTGATGAAACCTGGAATGACCCTATGTACAATGACAGCTGAATTTGGCATAAGGCTGGACACATGGGAGTGAGAGGATTGGTGAGATTGGGTAAGCAAATGCAGACCCTTTAAAGCAATAATGAATGAATCCCATTCCATGGGTCCCATGTCTCCAGGTTGAAGGGAATTTTACTACAGCTATAACATGTACTGGAAACCTAGAGAATGGACACACTGTGAATACAAAAGATCTCTAAAACTCAACGAATACTCACTCTCCTGGTGCTCTGGTTTGACTTTCCAACTGCTTTACTATCAATCTCCAACTTGGAGAGACAGCATCTTTAACCTCCTGGTTCGCACAGGTTGCCAATTTGGCAGAGGATGAAAGGGAAGAGGGAGAACCAACGAGAGAGTAGATGTTAGGCATTTGGACGGGCATATGTCACTCTTATTTCCCGTGAGGAAGAAGAATTAAAGAATGTCTCAGCAACCCACTGGAAACCAGTATAGGTATTGAACCAAAATATTAGATTTGCGTTCAGCTCACAAAAAACAAGTTAAATAATGGAGCTCAGGGGCACAACAATTCACAAACTGCCAGAGTAATAAAGGACAACTATCGTCCAAAAATCTGTTGACGGAAGGCAACTAGGTGGACTTGAAAGCGAGGCAGAATAGCAGGAAACAGATTTCAAGAGGTACGTTGGAATCCCCTTTAAAGCACAGGAAGAGGGGCAAAACTTCGACAATGATGCACTTGGCCAAAAAGGGCGTGTGCGTTTTCTCCTGAATATATTCAGGAGAAAACGCATACGCCCTTTTTGGCTAAGCAAACAAGCGGGCAATGCAAATCTGCACTACAAAGTAGTATCACTTCCCACCGGTTAAAAGGGACATCCACAAAATGGGTAAAAACCAGAAAGGCAAGACAGGCCCTGGAGAACAGGGAGTCTTGTTATGCTAATGGGCGGGATGTAAATTGCCAACTACCTCTCTGGAGGAGTGCATTGTGTTCCCTAAAACAAGTAAACAACAGAGCTACAGAGCCAAGGGCACTTCCCGTCTAGGGAATATACCTTTGGAAAACTGAAAATCAATAAGACAGAGCCAACCCAAAATTTAGGGCTGCACTGCTTACAAGAACCTCAACCTGGGTACACCATAAATATCAGAGGAAAGATAAAATTGGTTCAAAAAACTGTGGTACATACGTACGATGGAATATCCCTCAGCCATAAAATCAATGTCTCAGGACCAGTAGCAGCAAAATGAGTGGATTCAGGTACGATGATTCGAAGTGAAATACGTCACACAGAAAAAGAAGCTTATCATAAGATATCACTTATGAAGATCCTGTAAACATGGCTACACATGAACTTAGCTAGGAAAGAGAACAGAGTATCACATTTAGAAAACACACTTATGCCTGCTTAAGGGGGAAGGAGAGGTGGGGTGATGCATAAAACCAGAGTTTGATATAAGCACAGGTACCGTTCCAAAAACCAACTATGGAATAGACAAGATCTACCTACAGCATCCTCAGTGAAAGGGACTCAAAATCCCATATTTCCCGCAGAAGAATATATCTGACTAGTAAGAATCTTAAAACCTATGTATTGATATGTCTCTGTAAGTGAATCAAGTGTGTCTAGACTGGCATAAACATGGCAGCAAGAATCAGCTCAAACCCACTATAAAAAGGAATTTCAAAAACAAAAAAAAAAAACAGGGAAATTCTTTACAATTCCTTCAGGGTCTCTGTTGAAACCTGGAATGACCCTATCTTCAACGACAGCTGGATGTCGCATAAGGATGGACACATGGGACTGAGAGGATTGGTGAGATTGGGTGAGCAAATGCAGACCCTTTAAAGCAATAATGCATGGCACCAATTCCATGGGTCCCAACTCTCCAGGGTGAAGGGAATATTACTACAGCTATAACATGTACGGGAAACCTAGAGAATGGACACACTCTGAATAAGAAAGGTCTCTAAATCTCAACGAATAGTCCCTCTCCTGGTGCTCTGGTTTGACTTTCCAACTGCTTTACTATCATTCTCCCAAACAGAAGAGACAGCACCTTTAACCTCCTGGTTCGCACAGGTTGCCAATTTGGCAGAGGATGAATGGGAAGTGGGAGAACCAATGAGAGAGTAGCGGTTAGGCATTTGGACGGGCACATGTCACTCTTATATCCCGGGAGGAAGCAGAATTAAACAAAGTCTCAGCCACCCACCGAAAACAAGTATAGGTTCTGAAAAAAAATATTGAACTTGCGTATAGCTCACAAAAACGAGTTACAAAATGGAGCTCAGGGGCACAGCATTTCACAAACTGGCAGAATAATAATGGTCAACTATGGTCCAAAATCTTTTGAGGGAAGGCAACGAGGCGGACTTCAAAGCGAGTGAGAATAGGAGGAAACAGATTTCAAGAGGTACGTTGGAATCCCCTTTAAAGCACAGGAAGAGGGGCACAACTTCGACAATGATGCACTTGGCCAAAAAGGGCCTATGTGTTTTCTCCTGAATATATTCAGGAGAAAACGCATAGGCCCTTTTTGTCCAAGCAAGCAAGCAGGCAATGCAAATCTGCACTACAAAGAACTATCACTTACCACCAGTCAAAAGCGACATCCACAAAATGGATAAATACCAGAAAGGCAAGAGAGACCCTGGAGAACAGGGAACCTTATTATGCTAATGGGTGGGATGTAAATTGCCAACTGTCTCTCTGGAGGAGTGCATTGTGTTCCTTAAAACAAGTAAACAACAGAGCTACAGAGCCAAGGGCACTTCCAATCTAGGCAATATACATTTGGAAAACTGAAAATCAATATGACAAAGCCATCCCAAAATTTAGGGCTGCACTGCATAAAAGAACATCAACTTGGGTACACCTTAAGTATTCCAGGAAACATAAAAATGGCTCAAAAAATTGTGGTACTTACATATGATGGAATATCCTTCAGCCATGAAATCAAAGTCATAAGACCAGTAGCAGCAAAATGAGTGGATTCAGGTACGATGATTCTAAGTGAAATAAGTCACACAGAAAAAGAAACTTATCATAAGATATCACTTATGAAGATCCTGTAAACATGGCTACACATGAACTGAGTTAGGAAAGAGAACAGAGTCTCACATTTAGAAAACACTCTTATGCCTGCTTAAGGGGAAGGAGAGGTGTGGTGACACATAACACCAGAGTTTGATATAAGCAGAGATACCGTTCAAAAAACCAAATAAGGAATAGACAAGACCTACACCTTACTCTGTGAAAGGGACTAAAAAACCCATATTCCCCACAGAGTAATATATGTGACTAGTAAGAAGTTTAAAACCTATGTATTGATTTGTCTCCGTAAGGGAATCAATTGTGTCTAGAATGGCATAAACATGTCAGTGAGAATCAGCTCAAACCCACTATAAAATGAAATGTCAAAAACAAAACAAAAAAACATGGAATTTCTTTACAATTCCTTCAGGGTCTCTGATGATTTCTGGAATGACCATGTCTACAATGACATCTGGATGTGGCATAAGGCTGGACACTTGGGAATGAGAGGATTGGTGAGATTGGGTGAGCAAATGTAGACCCTTTAAAGCAGTACTGCATGGCACCCATTCCATCAGTCCCGACTCTCCTGGTTGAAGGTAATATTACTATACATATAACAAGTAAGGGAAACTTACAGAATGGACACACTGTGAATACAAAATGTTTCTACAACTCAACAAATAGTCCCTCTCCTGGTGCACCGGTTTGACTTTCCAACTGCTTTACTATAAATCTGCCAACTTGGAGAGACAGCCCCTTTAACCTCCTGGTCCGCAAAGGTTGCCTATTTGGCAAAGGATGAAAGAAAAGAGGGAGAACCAATGAGAGAGTAGCTGTTAGGCATTTGGACGGGCACATATCACTCTAATTTCCCAGCAGGAAGAAGAATTAACCAAAGTCTCAGCCACCCAGCGGGAACCAGTATAGGTCCTGAATCACAATTTTGGACTTCGGTTCAGCTCACAAAAAACGAGTAGAAAAATGGAGATCAGGGGCACAGCAATTCACAAACTGGCAGAGTAATAAAGGACTACTATCGTCCAAAAATCTGTTGAGGGAAGGCAACGAGGCAGACTTGAAACGAGGCAGAATAGCAGGAAACAGATTTCAAGAATTACGTTGGAATCGGCTTTAAAGCACAGGAAAAGGGACACAACTTCGACAATGATGCACTTGGCCAAAGAGGGCTTATGCGTTTTCTCTTGAATATATTCAGGAGAAAACGCATACACCCTTTTTGGACAAGCAAGCAAGCGGGCAATGCAAATCTGCACTACAAAGATGTATCACTTCCCACTGGTCAAAAGGGACATCCTCAAAATGTGTAAAAATCAGAAAGGCAAGACAGGCCCTTGAGAACAGGGAGCCTTTTTATGCTGATGGGCGGGATGTAAATTGCCAACTGCCTCTCTGGATGAGTGCATTCTGTTCCCTAAAACTAGTAAACAATAGAGCTACAGAGCCAAGGGCACTTCCAGTCTAGGGAATATACATTGGGAAAACTGAAAATCAAAAAGACAGAGCCTCCCCAAAATTTAGGGCTGCACTGCTTACAAAAACATCAACTTTGGTACACTTTAAATATCCCAGGAAAGATAAAAATGGATCAAAAAATTGTGGTACTTACGTACGATGGAATATCACTCAGCCATGAAATCAATGTCATAAGACCAGTAGCAGCAAAATGAGTGGATTCAGGTACGATGATTCTAAGTGAAATAAGTCACACAGAAAAAGAAACTTATCATAAGATATCACTTATGAAGGTCCTGTAAACATGGCCTCACATGAACTGATTTAGGAAAGATACCAGAGTAACGAATCTTATCATAAGATATCACTCATAGCGGGAATGTACACATGGCTACACATGAACTGATTTACAAACACAACGGAGTCACAAATTTAGAAAACAAGCTTCTGCCTGCTTAATGGGAAAGGCGAGGTGGTGTGATGCATAAAATCACAGTTTTAAATTAGCACAGATACCGTTACATAAACCAAGTATGTAATAGACAACACCTAATCCCGCCACAATGAACTGGACTCAACACCCCCTATTCATTGCAAGGAATATGTCTGACTCTCAGTATTTTAAAACATATGTATTCTCATGTCTCCATAAAGGAATCATGTGTGTGTATAACGGCATGAACACAGCACTGAAATTCAGTTAAACCCACTTATAAAAATAAATTTCAAAAGCAAAATGCAAAAACAGCGAAACAGTGAGAAAGTCTTAAAAATTTCGTTCAGGGCCTGTGATGCAACCTGGATTGACGACCTTTACACCCACAGCTGGATGAGACATAAGACTGGACACTTGGGGCTGACAAGATTGCTGAGGTTGTGTGAGCAAAAGAACACCACTTAGAGCAATACTGTGTGCTACCCATTCTAGTGGTCCCAACTCTCCAGGTTTAAGGGAATCTTCCTACAGTTAAAACATGCATGGGAAACCCAGTGGATGGTACACTGTGTAATTGGGAAAGTTTTCTAAAAGGTACCTCATTTTTCCTTTTGTCGTGCTCGGCTTCGCCATTCCATCTGCATTACTCAAAATCTCCCCACTTGGAGTGTCAGCGTGTTTACCATCCTGATATGCACAGTTTGCAAATTGTGCAGAGGATGAACAGGAAGAGGGGGAATAAATGAGAGATTAGCTGTAGGTGTTTGGATGGGCACATGTCACTCTAGTTTCCCACCAGGAAGAAGAATTAACCAAAGGCTCAGCCTGAAGCCGTGGAACCAGACTAGTGCCTAAAGCCATCCTGCGGTATTGCAGCCAGCTCACAAAGAGGCGAGTTGAAAAATGGAAATCAGGGGCACAGCAATTCACAAACTTGCAGAGTTATAAAGGACAACTATCATCCAGAAATATATTGAGGAAAGGCAGTGAAGAGGATTTGAATGCAAGGCAGAATTGAAGGAAACAGATTTCAAGAGGTAGATTGGAGTTGACTTTAAAGCACATGAAAAGCGACAGAACTTCGACAATGTTGCCCTTGGCCGAAAAGGGAGTATGTGTATTTTCTAGAATAAATTCGGGAAAAAATGCATATGCCCTTTTTGGCCAAGCAAGCCATCAGGCATTGCAAATCCACACTACATAGAAGTGTCCCTTACCTCCAGTCAAAAGGGCCATCCACAAATAGTGTAAAAACCAGAAATGCAGGACAGGCCATGGAGAAAAGGGAGCCTGGTTACGGTGATGGTCAGGATGTAAATTGCCAACAGCCTCTCTGGAGAACTGTATGTTGTTTTCTAAAACAGAGCTACAGAGCATAGCACACTTCCACTCATGGGCGTGTATTTTGGGAAAACTAAAAATCCACAACACACAGCCAGCCCAAAGTTTAGGGCTGCTCTGTTTACAAGAACCTCGACTTCGGAACACTTTAAATATCCCAGGAAAGGGAAAAAAATGGATATAGATGTTGTGGTACTTATATACAATGGAATGTCACTCAGACATAAAATCAATGTCATAAGGCCAATAGCAGCATAATGAGTGGCTTTAGGTATGATGATGCTAAGTGAAATGAGCCACAAAGAAAAAAAAATATTGTAATATATCACTTATAGAGGGAATGTAAACATGGCTACACATGAACTGAATTTCAAATGTGAACAGAGTTACACATTTAGAAAACACACTTATGCCTCCTTAAGGGGAAAGGTGACGTGGGGTGATGTGTAAAAGCAGAGTTTGAAATTAGCACAGATCCCATTCCATATACCAAATATGTAATAGACAAGACCTACTCCTTTCTCAATGAACTGGACACAAAACACCCTATTCACTGAAGAGGAATATATCTGACTGGTAATAACCTTGGAACCTATGTATTTATATGTCTGCATAATGGAATCAAGTGTATGTAGATTGGCATAAACACAGATCAATGGAACAGGACAGAAAGCCCAGAGATAAACCTACATACCTATGGCTATCTCATCTATGACAAAGGAGCTAAGGATATACAATGGAGAAAAGACAGTCTCTTCAGTAATTGGTGCTGGGAAAACTGGACCCCTACACATAAAATAATGAAATTAGAACACTCCATAATACCATACACAAAAATAAACTCTAAATTGATTAGAGATCTAAATATAAGACCAGACACTATAAAACACTTAGAGGAAACCATAGGCAGAACACTCTATGACATAAATCACAGCAAGATCCTTTTTGACCCACCTCCTAGAGAAATGGAAATAAAAACAGAAATCAACAAATGGGACCTAATGAAACTTAAAAGCTTTTACACAGTACAGGAAAACATAAACAAGATGCAAAAACAACCCTCAGAATGGGAGAAAATATTTTCAAATGAAGCAATTGACAAAGGATTAATCTCCTAACTTTACAAGCACCTCATGTAGCTCAATATCACAAAAACAAACAACCCAATCCAAAAACGGGCAGAAGACCTAAATAGACATTTATCCAAAGAAGATATACAGATTACCAAGAAACACATGAAAGGATGTAGAACATTACTAATCATTAGAGAAATCTAAATCAAAACTACCCTGAGGTATTACCTCACAGCAGTCAGAGTGGCAATCATCAAAAAAATCTACAAAACAATAAATGCTGGAGAGGTCTTTATTGGAGAAAAGGGAACACACTTGCACTGTGGGTGGGAATGTAAATTGATATGGGCACTAGGGAGAACAGTACGGAGGTTCCTTTAAATAACTAACAATAGAAGTACCATATGACACAACAATCCAAGTACTGGGCATTTGCCTTGCGAAAACCATAATTCAAAAAGAGTTATGTAGAAAAATGTTCATTGCAGCTCTATTTACAATAGTCAGGACATGGAAGCAACCTAAGTGTCCATCGACAGATGAATGTTTAAAGAAGATCTGGCACATATATACAATGCAGTATTACTCAGCCATAAAAAGAAGCAAAACCGAGTTATTTGTTCTGAGGTGGATGGACTTAGAATCTGTCCTACACAGTGAAGTAAGTCAGAAAGCGAAAAACAAATACTGTATGTTAACAGAGATATACGGAATCTAATGAAGAAAAAAAAAAAGATTTTGAAGAACCTAGTGGCAGGACAGGATTAAGGACACAGACATAGAGAAAGGACTTGAGGACACCGGAAGGGGGATGGGTAAGCTGGGACGAAGTGAGAGAGTGGCATGGACATAAATACATTACCAAATGTAACACCGATAGGTACTGGGAAGCAGCCACATAGAACAGGGAGATCAGCTCGGTGCTTTGTGACCACATAAAGGGGTGGGATATGGGGTGTGAGAGGGAGATGCAAGAGGGAGTGTATCTGGTGATATTTGTATATGTATAGCTCATTCATTTTTTTATACAGCAGAAACGAACACTCCATTGTAAAGCAATTACACTCCAATAAACGTGTAAAAGGAAAAAAAAAAAGAAAGCACAGGCATAAACCTACATATCTATGGTCACCTAATCTATGACAAAGGAGGCAAGACTATACAATGGAGATAAGACAGTCTCTTCAATCATTGGTGCTGGGAAATATGGAAAGCTACATGTAAAAGAATGAAATTAGAACACTCCCCAACACCATACATAAAAATATATTCAAAATGGATTAGAGACGTTAATGTAAGACCGGATAGTATAAAACTCTGAGAGGAAAACTTACGAAGGATACTCTGACGTAAATCACAGATAGATCTTTTTTGATCCACCTCCTATAGTAATGAAATAAAAAAGAAAACTAAACAGATGGGACCTAATGGAACATAAAACTTTTGCAAAGCAAAGGAAACTACAAACAAGACGAAAAGACAATCCTCAGAATGGCAGAAAATATTTGCAGACGAATCAATGGACAAATGATTAATCTCCAATATATATAAACAGCACATGCAGCTCAATATTAATAAAACAAACAACCCAATACAAAAAGGGAAGAAGATATAAATAGACATTTCTTCCAAGAAGACATAGAGATGGCCAGTACGCATATGAAAATCTGCTCAATATCACTAATTATTAGAGAAATGGAAATGGAAACTACAATGAGGTGTCAGGTCAAACCTGTTAGAATGGGCATCAACAGAGAATCTACAAACAACAAATGCTGGAGAGGGTATGGAGGAAAGGAACCTTCTTCCACTATTGTTGGGAATGTAATTTGATACAGTCTCTATTGGGAACAGTATGGAGGTTCCTTAAAAAAGTAAAAATAGAATTACCATATAATCCAGCAATCCCACTACTGGGCATATACCCAGAGAAAACCATAAATCAAAAAGACACATTCACCACAATGTTCACTGCAGCACTATTTACAATAGCCAGGTAATGAAAGCAACCTAAGTGCCCACAGACAGACGAATGGATAAAGATGTGGTACATATATACAATGGAATATTACTCAGCCATACATAGGAATGAAATTGGGTCATTTGTAGAGACCTTAATGGATCTAGAGACTCTCATACGGAGTGAAGTAAGTCAGAAAGAGAAAAACAAGTATTGTATATTAATGTATATATGTGGAACCTAGAAAAATGGTACAGATGAACCGGTTTGCAGGGCAGAGATAGAGACACAGATGTAGAGAACAAACATATGGACACCAAGGGGGAAACGCCATGCGAGGGTGGTGGTGGGATGAATTGGGAGACTGGGATTCACATGTGCACACTTATATGTATAAAATAGATATACAATAAGAACCTGCTGTATAAAAGAAATAAATTTAAAAAAATAAAAATAAATAGCATTTAATAAAAGAAAACAGAAAAAAAGTATTTCCCTTCACATAGACGTCTTTATATTAATGCATTATTTCCATGTTTATATCTGCAAATTAAAAAAAAAGAGGAATAAATAAAATCTACCTTGAACCAAAAAGAAAAAAAAGAAAAAAAAAAAAAAAAAAACAGAACCCACCAGTTATACAGAGGAAAATCGTATCAGGGCACTTGCTCCAGTGGTAAAAAATTCTTAAGTTGGTCAGAGGTGGGAAATCGTCTCCCATGCAGTCAGCAGTGCTCCCCCCGACAAGGAGCATCCTCATTGCAAAGCTGGGGGACTGTGTCGAGGCGTCTGTGAGTAAATGTGAGCTGAGCCCCAGTCCTGCTGCAGCTGAACTCTTCCCACCCTTTCCAGGTAAAACACCTGAATATGTACAAGCACTTGCAAGACTAGAGGAAGGGCTGTGGAGCCACACCAGCGACAGCATGCAGGCCGACTTGGTGCCTGCAGGCCAGTCAGGATGCTCCTGGACCCAGATGCTCTTCTGGAAGCTTTCCATTTCCCTGCCTGAGATACCCCTCCTGCCACGGCCCCCACTGCTTTTTTACTTCCTCACCTCTGCCTGGGGAGAAATTCAAGAGACAGGTATGGATGACACATCCTCTTCTTTAGCAGGTGGCAGCCTAGCAACTCCTGCGGAAAGTCCAGCAGAGCCCCACTCACACTGGGCCACCCACAAAGCCATGGCCCCTCACTCCCTACCACCACCCCATCCCCGACACTGCTGACGGGGCAGAGAATATGGCGTCAGGCACAGCTACAGGGGCTCTTGCTGACTGGAGAGGTGTTTATATTGACCTCAACACAGGCACACCTTGGGAGGGCAGGCAGGCAGTGTCAGGCTGCCCAAATCAGCCAATCCTCACCCCTCAGGGGCTCACAGTAGCAGAAAATGAACCTTGCTAAACGGGCCAGGCCCAAGGAACAGGTGTGGGCCCTTGAGAGTCAGGCTAGACAAGGGGCTGCAGCTGCGGCTTGTTTTCTTATCATTTTATCTGGTCCATGAGTGGAAAACAACTTCAAGAAGACCCTATCCTAATGAGAGGAACCCAGGAGTCAGGGAGAGGAGTGATGGTGGGTGGAGACAGAGGCCTGGTGCCCTGGCTGCAGTGGAAGTGTCTGGAAGACCAGGCAGAGAGAGGCTGCACAGAGTGATAGCCAGGGTCACAGACCTGTCAGAGCTGCTGTTTGTTAGTTCAAGTCCTGCTCTGAGGTGTTCTGTGTCAGCTGTGAGCGACAGGTGAGCTGGGGGTTCTCTGCAAGGTGGGCTATGTGCACAGTTCCTGTGTGTCCAGCCTTGCTTGGGTACCTGCCCAGGGGAGCTCTGTATCCTGGGAAGGGCCTGACTAGGAGAGCCCCATGGGCTGCTGGGTAGCTGCACATGGGAGCTCCATACCCAGGGAGGGACTTGAACACGAGAGCCCCGTGGGTTGTGGGGATGGCGGGTGCAGCCAAGGTGAGTTCCATATCCTGGGATTGGCCTGACCACGAGAGCCCCATGGGCTGCTGGAGACCTGGTAAAGGATATCAGGTCAGTCAGTGAAGCCACCGAGGACATACATCCAGTAGCTCCTATTTCCTACACCCTGCTGCTCATTCTACCATCCACCAGGCCATGGCATTCTGTATTACACTTCAATGATGTCTTCTTCTGTATTCCATTCATCTCAGAGTCAAAAGAATTTTTGGCTTGTGAGTGGCAGGACACAACATGCAACAAAACCAATAATGCTGGGCCATCCTGCCCCAACTGTACAAAAATCCCCACACCATCATTGGGGAAATGACCTCTAAAGACCTAAATGTTCTACCTCTGTAAAAGGGAACCCTCCTTCAATATGCAGATGACATTCTGATCGCCAGGCCTACTAAAGACGCCTCTGAACTACCTAGCCAAGAAAGGATAGAAGGTGTCCAAGAAAAAGGCTCAAATATCACAGGCCCAGGTGACATGCCTGGGCTTCATTCTCACAGATATTCAGAGAAACGCATCCCAGGATAGGGAAGAAGCCATTTTCAGCCTTACCTCTTCTAAAACTAGAAGACAGCTTAGTGGTTCCTGGGGAGGCCAAGGTTTTCTGCATCTGGATCCCTAACTACAGTCTAATAGCTGGGCCTCTACATGAAACACTGACACGAAAAGATGATGATCCTTTTGTATAGAATCCAGAAGCAGCCTTTCAAGAATGGAAAGAGCAGTCAATTCAGACCCTTGCCCAGGAACTCCCTAATTTAGCTAAACCCTTTGACCTTTACATACCCGGTCAATGGTTAATTGCCCTTGGAGACTTAGTGCAAAAACTGGGACCACTTGAAATGGAGCAACACAAGAATGCCCTTCAGGTATGATAAACTATGGTCCCCAAGGGCTTTGCCCACTGACTCATCAGGCCAGGATACTGGGGTATCTAAAAAGCAAGAAATCAGCAGCCCACAAGGCCAGCTCCCTCCTAAGGGAAAAGGACCCCACGTCGTGATCCTAACCACCCATCATGCCCTGAAGTTGCAGGGGTCGCTCTGTGGACCCACTGACCTCGAGTGAGGAGGCCCTCCAACTCCAACCTCCAGAGAGACAAATGGGGGCAACGGGCCCCCAAGATGACTCGTGTGACCATCACTTGACCTGGAGTTTCTCTCAGAAAACAACAAGACTGTGCCCCGAAAGAGCAGACTACTGCTTGCAGGACTTACTGCACCCAGAGGGGAGCTAATAAGCTTGGCGGGGGAAACG
Organism: Mesoplodon mirus; assembly: GCF_964341445.2. Lineage (NCBI taxonomy): Eukaryota > Metazoa > Chordata > Mammalia > Artiodactyla > Ziphiidae > Mesoplodon > Mesoplodon mirus. The sequence continues at coordinate 94,260 of NW_028295244.1, forward strand.
TATATCACGCTTTCACCATAGAAAACCCTACAGACACCGCGGTGATGGTGGCCAATATGACCGGCAGGACTGCTGGCTACTTCTAAAGGCCGTTGACTCAGTGGACATCATGGTCCTGGATCACCACTGACCCTGGACTGTCTGGGATTTGCGTGGGCAGGGTTCTGACACATGGTGCTGTTTGTACATTAATTCAGGGATCTAATTAAAGAAAGCACAGACTACTGGTCAGAGCATCTAGGCTGGCATAAACCGTCAGCCTAAGGTCGCCAAACAAATGTGGGGTGGGGTGAAACCTGCCACCTCAGCATCTCTGCGCATCTCTTTCCTGGACCCTTAAAGGTCATTAGAATCTATAACACTTCCAATGCTGGTGCTCAGGCGGACGAGAAGTGAGGCAGGACGCCTTGGGACAATCAACCTCACCTGGAGGCTGATGGGGAGACGTTTTGCCCCTCCCCCCAGGTATCAGGGCTGCCACCACAGCATGAAGCAGTTACAAAATAGGGGTCTGCACCCTCAACACCCCAAGAATGAGGAACGGAACAAAAAGCAGAGGAGGTGTTCGTCTCTGGCAACGTTCATTAAAAATTCCTGGGAGATAAAAAGAGAATCTGGGCAATAAAATAAAGTCTAACCTGCTTTTCCTTTGTGCTTTGTCTAATTTCACGTGTTCCTAGGGTTCCGCATGCAGAGGTCCCACACCCGGCACTTCAGACCCGACTTCCTATTGCAGAATGGCTGGGTCGACACCTCAGCTAGCGGGGTCACATGCAGTCTCCACGGCATAGAGCCTGAGCTGCAGCCAACCCAGCCCTCGAGAACTCCATCCCCTAACTCCCACTGACGCTGCTGGGATCCCTACACAGCAGCCTAGCCCACAGCCCGTGGGGGACTGCACGCTCTCACCTCTCCATTCTGTTTTCAAAATAATGTTTCCTTTGCTTCTGAACCAAACTCAGTCTTGATCTCTTGGCTCCAATGACACTGGGCTCAGGGACTCCTGTTGGGGTCCACTCTGGAGGATCAGTAACAGAAATTGAGAACATTGTAACTTCAATGAAGAGATGTGTGAGCCAAACTGTAGTTAACATAGAGCAGTGTATAATGCTCGGGTAAAATAAGATGTTTCTAAGACTTACATTTGATATTTCCATCACTTTACTATAAGCAAGTTCAGTGAAGACGTCTGTCTTATTTGTCAGGTCAACATTAGAGAAATGAAGTGATTTATTTCCATGGATGTACATCGAATACTCTTGGCTGAAGCTTCAATCTTGTTTTGAATGCTTTTCCATTGAAAATGATACCTCTCTTTCAGCTCCCCCATTTCTGAGAAGTATAAAATCTTATAATTTATTATTACCAAAGGGGAAAGGTAGGAGAAGGGATAAATTAACAGTGTGGGATTAACACATACACACTGCTATGTATAAAATAGATCATCAACAAGGAACTACTGTATAGCACAGGGAACTACACTGAATATTTTGCAATAACCTATAAGGGGAAATAATCTGAAAAAGAAGAGATATATTTATTGACATCATCTATCAATGACAGATAAAATGTAACCTAAGCAAGGCCGATGGTGAACGCTTCTGACCCTGAAGATTTCAATCATCTAAAGTTTGGGCTCTGCCTATTTCCCAAGGCCTTTAATGGACATACGTGTAGCTGTAGCTTAAAAATTCCCCAGTTTGGGGTACGGGGAGGCACTGATTTGGAAAAATCCCTGGTGTTCTCCTTCCATGCACGGGACCTTTCCTACAGCTAAAACATGCCTGTCACACCTAGAGGATGGTACACCGTTTGATCGGAAAGAGTTTGGAAAAGGCACCTCATCTCCTCATCGCCTGGTGCTCGGGTTCACCCCTCCAGCATCTTTCCTAACAATCTCCTCACTTGGGGATATCAGCACCGTCAACATCCTGTTGCACACAGTTTGGAATTTGTCCAAAGGATGAAGCAGAAGGATGAGAAAAACTTAGAGACAAGTCTTAGGTGTTCGGACAGGCACATGCCACTCTAATTTCCAATCTGGAAGACAAATTCATCAAAGGCTAGAATTGCCCATGGAAACAGAATAGGTCTAGAGGAAATCCCGCTGTTTTGTGTCCAGTTTCCAAAAACACAAGTTGAAAAATGGAACTCAGGGGCACTAAAATTCATGAAACTGCAGAGTTGAAAATATCTATTGTTGAAAAATGTCTTGAGGTAAGTCACAGAAAAGGACTTGTAAGCAAGGGGGTGTGGCAGGAAACAGATTTGAAGAGGTAGAAAGGACTCCCCATTAAAGCACAAGAAAAGGGGCTGAACATCGCCAATGATGCAGTTGGCCCAAAAGGGCGTATGCATTTTTTTCTGAATATATTCAAGTAAAGGCCATACACACTTTTTATCCAACCAAACAGGTGGGCACTGGAAATCAATACTACAAAATGTATCACTTCACATCAGTCAGAAGGGCCATCCACATAAAGTGTAAACACCAGAAATGCAGGACAGGGTGAGGAGAAAAGGGAGCCCTGTGAGGCTGATAGTTGAAATGTAATTTGCCAATGGCCACTCTGGAGAAGTGTATTGTGTTTGCTAAAACATCTGAAAACTGAGCTACAGAGCATAGGGCACTTGCACTCATGGGCGTATACCTTGGGAAAAACAAAAATGGACAGAAAACAGGCACCCCAACGTTTACCACCTCTCTGATAAAAAGGGCCTACACTTGGATATAACCTAAATGTCCCTGGAAGGATAAAATGGATAAAAGAGATGGGGTACTTATGTAGAGTGGAATATTACTCATCCCGAAATCAATGAAATAAGGCCAGTTGGAACAACTCTGGAGGAGTTACATACGATCATTCTAAGTGACATATGTCAGAAAGAAAAAGACACATATCATAAGATGTCACTTAAAGGTGGAATCAAACATGGCTACAAATGAAATAAACTACAAAACAGAAACATAGTCAAATATGTAGAAAATAGACATAAGGCTGCTAAATGGGAAAGGTGGGGAATGGTGAGGTATTATCCAGGAGGTTGAAATTAGCAAAGATACCATTCCAAGTACCAAATTGAATAACTGGCAAGGCCTACACGGTACCTTAAAGAACTGCACTCAGTCCACTCAAGTCACTGGAAAATAATACATATGACTCGTAAGAATCTGAGAAAGAATTTATTGTTGTCTCACAGTACATGAATCAAGTGGATGTACAGCAGCAAAAAACAGAGCTTTGAAAATCAGCTGTAACCAATATAAAAATAAATTTAAATATATTTATAAAAACAGTGAGACAGACAAAAATTCTTACAACTTTTGTTGAAGGGCTATGATGTAACATGGATTGAACACATGTAGACCCACAGCAGGATGATATATAAGGCTGGAAGCTATGCACGCTAAGAGATGTTAGAGAGGCTGGGCGAGGAAATGCAGACCTTTTAAAGTAATACTGCCTGGTACCCATTCCATGGGTCCCAAATCGGCAGGTTCAAGGGAATCTTCTGACAGTGAAAACATGCCTGCGAAACCGAGATGAATGTACACCGTGTGCTCAGGAAAGGTGTCTAAAATGCACCTCATTTTTGATCTCCTGGTGCTGGGGTTCACCATTCCAGCCACATTATTAACAATATCCCCTCTTGGAGAATCAGCACCTTTAACCTCCTGTTTCACAGAGTTTGCAATTTGTGCAGAGGATAAATGGGAAGGGGGGAACGAATGAGAGATAAGCTGTAGGAGTTTTGACAGGCACATGTCACTCTAATTTCCCATTAGGAACAAGAATTAACCAAAGGCTCAGCCTGCCTCCTCAGGACCAGAATAGGCCCAGAAGCAATCCAATGGTTTGGCGGCGAGCTCACAATAAAAGCGAGTTGCAAAATGGAGCTCAGGAGCAGACAATTCAAAGACCTGCAAATATATAAATGATAACCAACGTCCAAAAATATATTCAGGTAAGGCAACGAAGGGGATCTGAATGAGAGGCAGAATTGCAGGAAACATTTTTCAAAAGGTAGATTGTACTCACATTTAAAGCATATGAAAAGCAGCAGAATTTCTAAAATGATGCAGTTGGGCAAAATGGTGTATGCCTTTTTTTCGTGAATATCTTCAGGAAAAAAACACATACAGAGTTTTTGGCCAACTAAGCAAGCGGGTAATGCAAATCCGCACAACAAAGAAGTCTCAATTTCCACTGCTCAGAAAGGCCATCCAAAAAATGTGTACAAACCAGAAATGCTGGAGAGGCCATGGAGAACAGGGAGCCTAGTCACGCTGATGGGTGGGGTATAAATATCCAAGAGCCACTCTGAAGAAGTGTATGCTGTTTCCTAAAACATTTAAATACAAAGCCCCCGAGCAAAGGGGACTTCAACTCATGGACATATAACTTGGGAAGACTAAATATCGACAACACACAGGCACCCCAAAGTTTAGGGCTGCTCTGCATACAAGAACCTCAACTTTGGTACACCTAAAATATCCCAGGAAAAAGAGAAATGCATAAATTACATGTGGTAATTTTGTACAACGGAATATCACTCAGACGTGAAATCAATGTCATAAGGCCAGTAGCAGCATAAAGAGTGGATTTAGGTATGATGATTCTAAGTGAAATTAGTCACACAGAAAAAGAATCTATTCATAAGATATCACTTACAGAGGGAATGTCAACATCACAACACATGAACTGAATTAAGAAAGAGAACAGAGTCTCACATTTAGAAAACACTCTTATGCCTGTTTAATGGGAAAGGAGAGGTGGGGTGATGCATAAAACCAGAGTTTGATATTAGCACAGGTACCATTCCATAAACCAAATAGAGAACAGACGAGACCTACCCCTTCCTCAGTGAACGGGACTCAAACCCCCTATTCCCCGCAGAGGAATATATCTGACTAGTGAGAATCTTAAAACCTATGTATTGATTTGTCTTCATAAGGGAATCAAGTGTGTCTAGACTGGCATAAACACGTCAGTGAAAATCAGCTCAACCCCATTATAAAAATGAATTTCAAAAACAAACAAAAAACAGCGAAATTCTTACACAATTCCTTCAGGGGTTCTGATGAAACCGGGAATGACCCTATCTGTAAAGACAGCTGGATGAGACATAAGGCTGGACACTTGGGACTGAGAGGACTGGTGAGATTGGGAGCGAAAATGCAGACCCTTTAAAGTACTAATGCATGCGACGATTCCATGGATACCAAATCTCCAGGTAGTAGGGAATATCACTACAGTTATAACATGTATGGGAAACCTCGAGAATGGACACCCTGTGATGGTGAAAGGTTTCTAAAAGTCTCCTAATTTTTCCTCTCCTTGTGCTCCAGTTTGGCATTCCAACTGCTTTACTATCAATCTCCCAACTTAGGAGAGCCAGCCCCTATAACCTCCTGGTTCGCACAGTTTGCTAATTGTGCAGAGGATGAAAGGGAAGAGGGAGAACCAATCAGAGAGTAGATGTAGGCTTTTGGACGGGCACTTGTCACTCTAAATTCCCGTCAGGAAGAAGAATTAACCAAAGCCTCAGCCACCCGCAGGGAACAGTATAGCCACCCCTGGAACAAGTATAGGTCCTGAAGCAAAATTGTGGATTTGCAGTCAGCTCCCAAAAATGGGATTTGAAAATTGGAGCTCACGGGCACAGCAATTCACAAACCTACAGTTATAAAGGACTACTGTCTTCCAAAAATCTGTTGAGGGAAGGCAAAGAAGCTGACTTGAAAATGAGGCAGAATTGCACAAAACATATTTCAAGAGGTAAATTGGAATCGCCTTTAAAGCACAGGAAAAGCATCACAACTTCGACAGTGATGCACTTGGCCAAAAAGGGCGTATGCGTTTTCTCCTGAATATATTTAGGAGAAAATGCATACGAACTTTTTGGACAATCAAGCAAGCGCGCAATGCAAATCCACACTACAAAGAATTGTCACTTCCCACGGGTCAAAAGGGACATCCGAAAATCAGTAAAAACCAGAAAGGCAAGAGGGAGATGCCAAGGGCATGAAGCAATATGATCCAAAGTGTCATGAAGGATTGTGATGAAAAGCGCATGGAGCATTGTGATGACAAGATTATGTAGCATTTTTCTGACAAAGGCATGGAGCATTGTGATGACAAGGTTCATGGAGCACTGTGATGACAAGCGTCACGGAGCATTGTGATTACAGGGGTCATGGAGCATTGGGATGACAAGGGCATGGAGCATTATGATGACAAGAGTCCCGGATCATTGTGTTGTCAGTGTTCATGGATTGTTGTGATGACAGGAGTCATGGAGCATTGTGATGACAGGGGTCATGGAGCATTGTGATGAGAAGGTCAAGGAGCATTGGGCTGAAAACTTTCATGGAGTATTGTGATGACAGGGGCCATGGAGGCTTGTGATGACAAGGTACTGGAGCATTGTGATGAGAAGACCATGGAGACTAGTGATGACAAGTCTCATGGAATATTCTGATGAAAAGGGGCATGGAGCATTGCGATTACAGGGGTCTTGGGGCATCGTGATGACAAGGGCATGGAGCATTGGGATGAGATGGCCATGGAACGTTCTGATGTCATGCATCATGGAGCTTTATGATGACAAGGGCATGGAACATTGTGATGAAAAAGGCATGGAGCCTGTCATGACAGGGTTCAAGGAGCATAATGAGGACAAGTGTCAGGGAGCATTGTGATGACAAGTGTATTGAGCATTGTGATGAAAAAGGTCATGGAGCATTGTGATGAGAAGACCATGGATAATTGTGATGACGAGCGTCATGGGGCGTTGTGATGATAAGTGTTATGGAACATTTTGGTCACAAGGATTTGGAGCATTGTGATGACAGAGATCATGGAGCATTTTGATTTCATTGTGATGACAATAGCATGAAGCATTTTGATGATGGGCATGGTGCATTGTGAATACAGGGGTCTTGGAGCATTGTGATTAGAAGGGTCATGGAGCCTTGTGATGACAAGGCCATGGAACATCGTGATGGCAGGGGTCATGGAGCACTGTTATGACAGGGTTAAGGGAGAATTGTGATGGCAAGGGCATGGAACACTGTGATGAGAAGGCCATGGAGCCTTCTGATTACATGCGTCATGGAGCTTTGTGATGACAAGGTCATGGAGCAATGTGATGAGAGCGTTCATGGAGCATTGTGATGACAATAACATTGAGCATTTTGATGAAAAGTTCATGGAGCATTGTGGTGACAAATTTCACAGAGCCTTGTGATGATGAGGGCATTGAATTTTGTGGTGACACAGGTCATGGAGCCTTGTGATGACGGGACCCACGGAGCAATGTGATGACTGGGGTCATGTAGCATTGTGATGACAGGAGCATGGAGCATTGGTCTGACAAGTTTTATGGATAATTGTGTTGACAGTGGGCATGGCACATTGTGATGACAAGGGCATGGAGCATTGTGATGACAAGGTCATGGATTATTGTGAAGACAGGTGTCAGGGAGCATTGTGATGGCATATTTCATGTTCCATTGTGATGACAATGGCATGGAGCATTGTGATGCCGAGTGTTATGGAGGATTGTGATGACAAAGGTAATGGAGCATTGTGATGACAAAGGCATGGAGCTTGCTATGACAGGGGTCATGGGACATTGCGATGACAAGTGCATGGAGAATTGTGATGACGAGCATGTAACATGGGAATGAGAACTGTCATGGAGCATTGTGATGACAAGGACGTGGAGAATTGTGATGACAAGGGACATGGAGCATTGTGATGACCAGGGCATGGAGCATTGTTATGGCAAGACCGTGGAGCACTGTGATGAGAAGACCATGGATAATTCTGGTGACGAGCATCATGGAGCACTGTAATGACAAGGGGCATGGAGCATTGTGATGATAGGTCTCATGGAGCATTGTGATGACAGGGCTCATGGATCATTGTGATGACAAGGGTCATGGAGTATTCTGATGACAAGCTTGTGCTGTATTGTGATGACAAAGCATTTAACACTGTGATGGGAAGTGTCATGGAACATAGTGATGCCAAGAACGTGGAGAATTGTGATGACAGGGAACATAGAGCACTGTGATGACCAGGGCATGGAGCATTGTGATGGCAAGACCGTGGATCACTGTGATGAGAAGACCATGGATAATTGTGATGACGAGCGTCATGGAGCGCTATAATGACAAGCGGCATGGAGCATTGTGATTACAGGGGTCTTGGAGCATTGTGATGACAAGCGCATGGAGCATTGTGAAGAGAAGGCCATGGAGCATTCTGATGAATGTGTCATGGAGCACTGTGATGACAAGTGCATGGAGCATTGTGATTACAGGTGTCTTGGAGCATTGTGATGAAAAGGGCATGGATCATTGTGATGAAAAAGGCATGGAGCCTTGTCATGACAGTGTTCAAGGAGCATACTGACGACAAGTGTCAGGGAGCATTGTGATGACAAGTGTATTGAGCATTGTGATGACAAAGGTTATGGAGCATAGTGATGAGAAGACCATGGATAATTGTGATTATGAGCATCATGGGTTGTTGTGATGAGAAGTGTTATGGAACACTGTGATCCCAACGGTTTGGAGCATTGTGATGACAGAAGTCTTGGAGCATTTTGATTTCATTGTGAGGAAAATAGCCTGAAGCATTATGATAATGGGCATGGTGCATTGTGATGACATGTGTCGTGGAGCATTGTGCTGACAAGCACATTAAGCATTGTGATGACAAGTCTCATGGAACATTCTGATGAAAAGGGGCATGGAGCATTGTGATTACAGGTTTTTAGGAGCATTGTGATGACAAGGGCATGGAGCATTGTGATGAGAAGGCCATGAAGCATGCTGATGACATGCGTCATGGAGCTTTTTAATGACAAGTGCAAGGAGCATTGTGATTACAGGGAACTTGGAGCATTGTGATGAATAGGGCATGGATCACTGTGATGAAAAAGGCATGGAACATTGTCATGACAGGGTTCAAGGAGCATACTGACGACAAGTGTCAGGGAGCAGTGTGATGACAAGTGTATTGAGCATTGTGATGACAACGATCATGGAGCATTGTGATGAGAAGACCATGGATAATTGTGATGATGAGTGTCATGGGGTGTTGAGATGATAAGTGTTATTGGACATTGTGATCACAAGGGTTTGGAGCATTATGATGACAGAGGTCATGGAGTATATTGATTTCATTGTGATGACAATAGCCTGAAGCATTATGATGATGGGCATGGTGTATTGTGATGACAGGGTTCATGGAGCACTGGGATGAAAAGGGTCATGGATCACTGTTATTACAAGGGTCTTGGAGCATTGTGACGACATGGGAATGGAGCATTGTGATGAGAAGGCCATGGAACTTTCTGATGACATGCGTCATGGAGCTTTGTGATGACAAGGGCATGCAGCATTTTGATTTCAGCGGTCTTGAGCTTTGTGATGACAAGTGTCATGGAACCTTGTGATGACTAGGTAGTGGAACATTGTGATGCCAAGAGTCATGGTGCATTGTTATGACAGGGGTAATGGAGCATTTTGATGAGAAGGGTATGGAACATTGGTCTGAAATGTTTCATGGATTATTGTGATGAGAGTGGGCATGGAGCATTGTGATGACAAGGGCACGGAACACTGTGATACATGGGTCATGCAGGATTGTAAAGAAAAAGGCATGGAGCATTGTCATGAGAAGGGCATCGAGCATTGTGATGACAAGTGTCATGGAGCTTTGTGATGACAAGGACATGGAGCAATGTGATGAGAGGGTTAAGGGAGCATTGTGATGACAGTGACATGGAGAATTGTGATGCCATGGGACATGGAGCTTTGTGATGACAAGTCATGGAGCATTTTGATGACAAGGGCATGGTGCATTGTGATGAGAAGGGCAGGGAGCATTTTGATGAACGGGTCATGCAGCAATTTGATAAGAATTGTAATGGAATATTGTGATGGCAGTGTTTATAGAACATTGTGATGTCAGGGGTCTTGGATCTTTGGGATGAAAAGGGTCACGGATCATTTTGCTGACAGGGGTTATGGAACATTGTGATGTCAGGGGTCATCGAACATTGTGCAGATACGTGGATGTAGCACTGTGATGACAGGGTCATGGAACATTGTGATTCCAGGTGTGAGGGAGTATTGTGATGACTAGTGATGGAACATTGTGATATCTCTGGTGAGAGAGCATTTTGATGAGAAGTCCATGGACCATTGTGATTACAAGGTTTATGGAGCATTGCAATGAAAAGTTTGTGGTCGGCTGTGATGAAATGCGTGTGGCACACTGTGATGACAATGGTCATAGACCATTGTTCTGACAAAGACATGAAGCAGTGTGATGACAAGTGTCACAGAGAATTGTGATGAAAAGTTCATGGAACATTGTGGTTACAAAAGTCACAGAGCCTTGTGATGATGTGGGCATGGACAATTGTGATGACAAACGTTATGAATCATTGTGATGACTGGTGTCACTGAGCATTGTGATGACAGGGATCATGGAGCATTGTGATGACAAAGGCATGGAGCATTGTGTTGACAGGGGCATGGAGCATTGGTCTGACAAGTTTCATGGATTATTGTGATGACATTGGGCATGGTGCATTGTGATGACAAGGGCATGGAGCATTGTGATGAGAAGGTAAAGGAGTATTGTGAAGTCAGTTGTCAGGGAGCACTGTGATGACATATGTCATGGTCCATTGTGATGACAATTGCATGGAGCATTGTGAAGCCAAATGTAATGGAGAAATGTGAGGAAAAATATAATGGAGCATTTTGATGATTAGGGCTTGGAGCATTATGATGACAAGGGCCATTGAAAATTTTCATGACAAGGTCGAGAAGCATTTTGATGACAAGGTCCTGGAGCATTTTGATGACAAAACCATGGAGCCTTGTGATGACAAGTCTCATGGAGCATACTGATGAAAAGGGGCATGGAGCATTGTAATTACAGGGGTCTTGGAACATTGTGATGACAAGGGCATGGCACACTGTGAGGAGAAGACCAAGGAGCATTCTGATGGCATGCGTCCTTGAGTTTTGTGATGACAAGGGCATGGAGCATTGTGATTACATGTGTCTTGGAGCACTGTGATGGAAAGGGCATGGAACATTGTGATGAAAAAGGCATGGAGCCTTGTCATGACAGGGTTCAAGGAACATACTGAGAAGTGTCATGGAGCATTCTGATGACAGGGGTCATGAAGAATTGTGATAACAAGAGCATGGATCATTGTGATGACAAGAGCATGGAACATTGGTCTAATATGTTTCATGGATTATTGCGATGACAGTTGGAATGGCGCATTGTGATGACAAGGGCATGGAGCATTGTGATGACCAGGTTATGCAGTATTGTGAAGAGAGGTGTCAGGGAGCATTCTGATGACATATGCTGTGGCCCGCTCTGATGACAATGGCGTGGAGCATTGTGATGCCAAGTGTCATGGAGGATTCTGATGACAAATGTAATGGAGCATTGTGATGACAATGGCTTGGTTCATTGTGATGACAAGGGTCAAGGAGCATTGTGCTGACAATCACATGGAGAATTGTGATGACAAAGGTCATGGAGCATTCTGATGACAATCTCGTGGAGTATTTTGATGACAATGGCATGGAGCATTGTGATGAAAACGGCATGGGGCATTGTTACGAAAGAGGCATGGAGCCTTTTCCTGACATGGTTCAAGGAACATTCTGATGACAAGTGTCAGGGAGCATTGTGATGACAAGTGTATTGAGAATTGTGATGACAAATGTCATGGAGCACTGCGATGAAAAGGGCATGGAATATTGTGATGACAGGCATCATGGAGCATTGTGATGACAAGTGTTATGGAACATGGTGATCAAAAGTGTTTGGAGCATTGTGATGACAGAGGTCATGGATTATTTTGATTTCAAGGAGCATGGAGCATTGTGATGACATGGGCATGAAGCAATGTGATCCCAAGTTTCATGGATGATTTTGATGAGAAGCAAATAGAGCATTGTAATGACAAGGTCTTTTAGCATTTTGCTGACAAAGGCATGGGGAATTGTGATGACAGGTGTCATGGAGCACTGTGATGTCAAGCGTCACAGAGCATTGTGAAAACAGTGGTCATGGAGCATAGGGATGACAAGGACATGGATCATTGTGATGACAAGGGTCATGGAATATTGGGCTGAAAATGTTCATGGAGTATTTTGATGACAGGTGTCATGGAGAAGTGTGATGAATAGGGAATGGAAAATTGTGATGACAAGAGTCCCGAATCATTGTGTTGTCAGGTGTCATGGAGTGTTGTGATGACAGTGGTCATGGAGCATTGTGATGATATTGGCCATGGAGCATTGTGATGATAAGACCTTGGGTAATTGTGATATCGAGCATCATGGAGCACTGTAATGACAAGGGGCATGAAGCATTGTGATGACATGTGTCAGGGAGCATTGTGATGACAGGGGTCATGGAACAATGTGATGACAAGGGCATGGAGCTTTGTGATGACATGTGCATGGAGCATTGCAATGTCAAGTGGATGGAGAATTGTAATGACAAGAGCATGTAACATTTTGATGAGAAGTGTCATGTAGCATTGTGATGACAAGGACGTGGAGAATTGTGATGACAAGGGACATGGAGCATTGTGATAACCCAGGCATGGTGCATTGTGATGACAGTGGTCATGGAGCATTATTATGAGAACGGCCATGGTGCATTCTGACATAAGATATCACTTATGAAGGGAATGTAAACATGGCTACATATGAAATGATTTAGGGAAGAGAACAGAGTATCAGATTTAGAAAACAATATAACACTTGCTTAAGGGGAAAGAGAGGTGGGGAGATGCACAAAACATAAGATTGATATTAGCACAGGTACCGTTCCATAATCCAGAAACAGAAGAGACAAGCCCTACTCCTTCCTCAGTGAATGGAACTCAACATCCCTATTCCCCTCAGAGAAATATATCTGACTAGTAAGAATTTTAAAACCTATGTATTGATATGTCTCCATAAGGGAATCAAGTGTGTCTAGACTGGCATAAACATGACAGTGAGAATCAGCTCAAACCCACTATAAAAAGGAATTTCAAAAACAAAACAACAAAACAGGGAAATTTCTTTCAATTCCTTCAGGGTCTCTGATGAAACCTGGAATGACCCTATCTACAATGACAGCTGGATGTGGCATAAGGCTGGACACTTGGGACTGAGAGGATTGGTGAGATTGGGTGAGCAAATGCAGACCCTTTAAATCAATAATGAGGGGCACCCATTCCATGGGTCCCAACTCTCCAGGTTGAAGGGAATATTACTACAGCTATAACATGTACGGGAAACCTAGAGAATGGACACACTGTGAATACGAAAGGTCTCTAAAACTCAACTAATATTCCCTCTCCTGGTGTTCCGGTTTGACATTCCAACTGCTTTACTATCAATCTCCCAACTTGGAGAGACAGCCCCTTTAACCTCCTGGTTCTCACAGGTTGCCAATTTGGCAGAGGATGAAACGGAAGAGGAAGAACCAAAGAGAGAGTAGCTGTTAGGCATTTGGACGGACACATGTCACTCTAATTTCCCGGGAGGAAGAAGAATTGACCAATGTCTCAGCCACCCACCGGGAACCAGTATAGGTCCTGAACCAAAATATTGGGCTTGCGTTCAGCTCAGAAAAAACGAGTTAAAAATGGAGCTCAGGGCCACAGCAATTCACAAACTGGCAGAGAAATAAAGGGCAACTATCGTCCAAAAATCTTTTGAGGGAAGGCAACGAGGCGGAATTGAAAGTGAGGCAGAATAGCAGGAATCAGATTTCAAGAGGTACGTAGGAATCGCCTGTAAAGCAAAGGAATAGGTGCACAACTTAGACAATGATGCACTTGGCCAAAAAGGGCGTATGCGTTTTGTCCTGAATATATTCAGGAGAAAACGCATACGCCCTTTTTGGCCAAGCAAGCAAGCGGGCAATGCAAATCTGCACTACAAAGAAGTATCACTTCCCACCGGTCAAAAGGGACATCCACAAAATGGGTAAAAACTGGAAAGGCAAGACAGGCCCTGGAGAACAGGGAGCCTTGTTATGCTGATGGGCGGGATGTAAACTGCCAACTGCCTCTCTGGAGGAGTGCATTGTGTTCCCTAAAACAAGTAAACAACAGAGCTACAGACCCAAGGGCACTTCCAGTCTAGGGAATATACCTTGGGAAAACTGAAAATCAATAAGACAGAGCCACCCCAAAATTTAGGGCTGCACTGCTTACAAGAACCTCAACTTGGGTACACCTTAAGTATCCCAGGAAAGATAAAAATGGTTCATAAAATTGTGGTACTTACGTACGATGGAATATCCCTCAGCCATGAAATCAATGTCATAATACCAGTAGCAGCAAAATGAGTGGATTCAGGTACGATGATTCTAAGTGAAATAAGTCACACAGAAAAAGAAATTTATCATAAGATAATACTTATGAAGATCCTGTAAACATGGGTACACATGAACTGAGTTAGGAAGAGAACACAGTCTCACATTTAGAAAACACTCTTATGCCTGCTTAAGGGGGAAGGAGAGGTGGGGTGATGTATAAAACCAGAGTTTGATATAAGCACAGGTACCGTTCCAAAAACCAACTATGGAATAGACAAGACGTACACCTTCCTCAGTGAAAGGGACTCAAAACCCCATATTTCCCGCAGAGGAATATATCTGATTAGTAAGAATCTTACAACCTATGTATTGATATGTCTCCATAAAAGAATCAAGTGTTTCTAGACTGGCATAAACATGGCAGCGAGAATCAGCTCAAACCCACTATAAAAAGGAATTTCAAAAACAAAACACAAAAACAGGGAAATTATTAACAATTCCTTCAGGGTATCTGATGAAACCTGGAATGACCCTATCTACAACGACAGCTGGATGTGGCATAAGGCTGGACACATGGTACTGACAGGATTGGTGAGATTGGGTGAGCAAAAGCAGACCCTTTAAAGCAATAAAGCAAGGCACCCATTCCATGGGTCCCAACTCTCCAGATTGAAGTTAATATTACTACAGCTATAACATGTACGGGAAACCTAGAGAATGGACACACTGTGAATATGAAAGGTTTCTAAAACTCAATGAATAGTCCCTCTCCTAGTGCTCCAGTTTCACTTTCTAACTGCTTTACTATCAATCTTCCAAATTGGAGAGACAGCACCTTTAACCTCCTGGTTCGCACAGGTTGCCAATTTGGCAAAGGATGAAAGGGAAGAGGGAGAACCATATAGAGAGTATCTGTTAGGCATTTGGACGGGCACATGTCACTCTTATTTCCCGGGAGGAAGAAGAATTAAACAAAGTCTCAGCCACCCACCAGGAACCAGTATAGGTCCTACACCAAAATATGGGACTTGCGTTCAGCTCATGAAAAACGAGTTAAAAAATGGAGCTCAGGGGCACAGCAATTCACGAACTGGCAGAGTAATAAAGGACAACTATCATCCAAAAATCTGTTGAGGGAAGGCAACGAGGCGGACCTGAAAGCGAGGCAGAATAGCAGGAAACAGATTTCAAGAGGTACGTTGGAATCGCCTTTAAAGCACAGGAAGAGGGGCACAGCTTCGACAATGATGCACATGGCCAAAAATGGCGTATGCGTTTTCTGCTGAGCATATTCAGGATAAAACGCACACGCCCTTTTTGCCAAGCAAGCAAGCGGACAATGTAAGCCTGCACAACAAATAAGTGTCACTTCCCACCGGTCCAAAGGGACATCCACAAAACGGGTATAAACCAGAAATTCAAGACAGGCCCTGGAGAACAGGGAGCCTTGTTATTCTGATGGGTGGGATGTAAATTACCAACTGCCTCTCTGGAGGAGTGCATTGTGTTCCCTAAAACAAGTAAATAACAGAGCTACAGTGCCAAGGACACTTCCAGTCTAGGGAATATACCTTGGGAAAACTGAAAATCAATAAGACAGAGCCACCCCGAAATTTAGGGTTGCACTGCTTACAAGAACCTCAATTTGGGTACACATTAAATATCCCAGGAAATATAAAAATGGTTCAAAAAATTGTGGTACTTACGTACAATGGAATATCCATCAGCCATGAAATCAATGTCATAAGACCAGTAGCAGCTAAATGAGTGGATTGAGGTACGATGATTCTAAGTGAAATAAGTCACACAGAAAAATAAACGTATCATAAGATATCACTTATGAAGATCCTGTAAACATGGCTACACATGTACTGAATTAGGAAAGAGAACAGAGTCTCACATTTAGAAAACACTCTTATGCCTGCTTAAGGGGGAAGGAGAGGTGGGGAGATGCATAAACCCAGAGTTTGATATAAGCACAGGTACCGTTCCAAAAACCAACTATGGAATAGACAAGACCTAAACATTCCTCAGTGAAAGGGACTCAAAACAACATATTTTCCGCAGACGAATATATCTGACTAGTAAGAATCTTACAACCTATGTATTGATATGTCTCCATAAGGGAATCAAGTGTTTCTAGACTGGCATAATCATGGCAGCGAGAATCAGCTCAAACACACTGTAAAAAGGAATTTCTAAAACAAAACAAAAAAACAGGGAAATTCTTTACAATTCCTTCAGGGTCTCTGATGAAACTTGGAATGACCCTATCTAGAACGAAAGCTGGAGGTGGCATAAGGCTGGACACATGGGACTGAGAGGATTGGTGAGATTCGTGAGCAAATGCACACCCTTTAAAGCAATAATGCATGGCACCCATTCCATGGGTCCCAACTCTCCAGGTTGTAGGGAATATTACTAGAGCTATAACCTGTATGGGAAACCTAGAGAATGGAAACACTGTGAATACGAAATGTCTTTAAAGCTCAACGAATAGTCCCTCTCCTGGAGCTCCGGTTTGACTTTCCAACTGCTTTACTATCAATCTCCCAACCTGGAGAGACAGCACCTTTAACCTCCTGTATCGCACAGGTTGCCAATTTGGCAGAGGATGAAACGGAAGAGGGAGAACCATATAGAGAGTAGCTGTTAGGCATTTGGACGGGCACATGTCACTCTTATTTCCCGGGAGGAAGAAGAATTAACCAAAGACTCAGCCAAACACTGGGAACCAGTATAGGTCCTGAACCAAAATATGGGCCTGGCGTTAAGCTCACAAAAAACGAGTTAAAAAAAGGAGCTATAGGGCAGAGCAATTCACCAACTGGCAGCGTAATAAAGGACAACTGTCATCCAAAAATCTGTTGAGGAAAGGCAACGAGGTGGACTTGAAAGTGAGGCAGAATAGCAGGAAACGGATTTCAAGAGGTACGTTGGAATCGCCTTTAAAGCACAGGAAGAGGGGCACAACTTCGACAATGATGCACTTGTCCAAAAAGGGCGTATGCGTTTTTTCCTGAGTATATTCAGGAGAAAACGAATACGCCCTTTGTGGCCAAGCAAGCAAGCGGACAATGTAAGTCTGCACTACAAAGAAGTATCACTTCCCACCTGTCCAAAGGGACATCCACAAAAAGGGTAAAAACCAGAAATTCAAGACAGGCCCTGGAGAACAGGGAGCATTGTTATGCTGATGGGCGGGATGTAAATTGCCAACTGCCTCTCTGGAGGAGTGCATTGTGTTCCCTAAAACAAGTAAACAACAGAGCTACAGAGCCAAGGACACTTCCAGTCTAGGGAATATACCTTGGGAAAACTGAAAATCAATAAGACACAGCCACCGCAAAATTTAGGGCTGCACTGCTTACAAGAACCTCAACTTGGGTACACATTAAATATCGCAGGAAATATAAAAATGGTTCAAAAAATTGTGGTACTTACGTACGATGGAATATCCCTCAGCCATGAAAACAATGTCATAAGACCAGTAGCAGCAAAATGAGTGGATTCAGGTACGATGATTCTAAGTGAAATAAGTCACACAGAAAAAGAAGCTTATCATAAGATATCACTTATGAAGATCCTGTAAACATGGCTACACATGAACTGAGTTAGGAAAGAGAACCGAATCTCACATTTAGAAAACACTCTTATGCCTGCTTAAGGAGGAAGGAGAGGTGGGGTGATGCATAAAACCAGAGTTTGATATAAGCACATGTACCGTTCCAAAAACCAACTATGGAATAGACAAGACCTACCTATACCTTCCTCAGTGAAAGGGACTCAAAACCCCATATTTCCCACAGAGGAATATATCTGACTAGTAAGAATCTTAAAACCTATTTATTGATATGTCTCTGTAAGGGAATCAAGTGTGTCTAGACTGGCATAAACATGGCAGCGAGAATCAGCACAAACACTCTATTAAAAGGAATTTCAAAAACAAAACAACAAAACAGTGAAATTCTTTACAATTCCTTCAGGGTCTCTGATGAAACGTGGAATGACCCTGTCTACAATGACAGCTGGATGTGGCATAAGGCTGGACGCTTGGGACTGAGAGGATTGGTGAGATTGGGTGAGCAAATGCAGAGCCTTTGAAGCAATAATGCATGGCACCCATTCCATGGGTCCCAACTCTCCAGGTTGAAGGGAATATTACTACAGCTATAACATGTACGGGAAACCTAGATAATGGACACTGTGAATACGAAAGGTTTCTAAAACAAAACGAAGAGTCCCTCTCCTTATGCTCCGGTTTTACTTTCCAACCGCTTTACTATCAATCTCCCAACTTGGAGAGACAGCCCGTTTAACATCCTGGTTCTCACAGGTTGCCAATTTCGCAGAGGATCAAAGGGAAGAGGGAGAACAAATGAGAGAGTAGCTGTTAGGCATTTGGACAGGCACATGTCACTCTAATTGCCCGGCAGGAAGAATAATTATCCAAAGTCTCAGGCACTCACCGGGATCCAGTATAGTTCCTGAACCAAAAATTTGGACTTGCTTTCATCTCACAAAAAACGAGTTGAAAAATGGAGCTCAGGGGAAGAGCAATTCACAAACTGGCAGAGTAATAAAGGCCAACTATGTTCCAGAAATCTGTTGAGGGAAGGCATCCAGGCGAACTTTAATGGGAGGCAGAATAGCAGGAAACACATTTCACGAGGTACTTTCGAATCACCTTTAAATCACAGGAATAGGGGCACAACTTCGACAATGATGCACTTGGCCAAAAAGGGCGTATGCGTTTTCTTCAGAATATATTCAGGAGAAAACGCATACACCCTTTTTGGCAAAGCAAGCAAGAGGGCAATGCAAAACTGCACTATAAAGAAGTACCACTTCCCACGAGTCAAAAGGGATATCCACAAAATGGGTAAAAACCAGAAAGGCAAGACAGGCCCTGGAGAACAAGGAGCCTTGTTATGCTGATGGCCGGGATGTAAGTTTTCAACTGCCTCTCTGGAGGAGTGCATTGTGTTTCCTAAAACAAGTAAACAACAGAGCTACAGAGCCAAGGGCACTTCGATTCTAGGGAATATACCTTGGCAAAACTGAAAATCAATAAGACAGAGCCACCCCAAAATTCAGGAATGCACTGCTTACAAGAACCTCAACTTGGGCACACCTTAAGTATTCCAGGAAAGATAAAAATGGTTCAAAAAATTGTGGTACTTATGTACGATGGAATATCCCTCAGCCATGAAATCAATGTCATAAGACCAGTAGCAGCAAAATGAGTGGATTCAGGTATGATGATTCTAAGTGAAATAAGTCACACAGAAAAAGAAACTTATCATAAGATATCACTTATGAAGATCCTGTAAACATGGCTACACATGAACTGAGTTAGGAAAGAGAAAAGAGTCTCACATTCAGAAAACACTCTTATGCCTTCTTAAGGGGGAAGGAGAGGTGGGGTGATGCATAAATCCAGAGTCTGATATAAGCACAGTTACCGTTCCAAAAACCAACTATGGAATAGACAAGACCTACACCTTCCTCAGTGAAAGGGACTCAAAATCCCATATTTCCCACAGAGGAATATATCTGACTATTAAGAATCTTAAAACCTGTGTATTGATATGTCTCCATAAGGCAAATAATTGTGTCTAGACTGGCATAATCATGGCAGCGAGAATCAGCTCAAACCCACTATAAAAAGGAATTTCAAAAACAAACAAAAAAAACAGGGAAATTCTTTACAATTCCTTCAGGGTCTCTGATGAAACCTGGAATGACACTATCTACGACAGCTGGATGTGGCATAAGGCTGGACACATGGGACTGAGAGGATTGGTGAGATTGGTTGAGCAAAAGCATACCCTTTAGAGCAGTAATGCATGGCACCCGTTCCATGGGTCCCAAGTCTCCAGGTTGAAGGGAATATTAGTATAGCTATAACATGTATCGGGAACCTAGAGAATGGACATACTGTGAATATGAAAGGTTTCTAAAACTCAACGAATAGTCCCTCTCCTGGTGCTCCAGTTTGACTTTCCAACTGCTTTACTATCAATCTCCCAACTTGGAGAGACAGAACTTTTAACCTCCTGGTTCGCACAGGTTGCCAATTTGGCAAAGGATGAAAGGGAAGAGGGAGAACCAATGAGAGAGTAGCTGTCAGGCATTTGGACGGGCACACGTCACTCTTATTTCCCGTGAGGAAGGAGAATTAACTAAAGCCTCAGCCACCCACCGAAAACCAGTATAGGTTCTGAAAAAAAATATAGAACTTGCGTTCAGCTCACAAAAAATGAGTTACAAAATGGAGCTCAGGGGCACAGCAATTCACAAACTGGCAGAGTAATAAAGGGCAACTATCGTCCAAAAATCTGTTGAGGGAAGGCAACGAGGCGGACTTATAAGCGAGGCAGAATAGCAGGAAACAGATTTCAAGAGGTACGTTGGAATCACCTTTAACGCACAGGGATAGGGGCACAACTTCGACAATGATGCCCTTGGCCAAAAAGGGCGTATGCCTTTTCTCCTGAATATATTCAGGAGAAAACGCATATGCCCTTTCTGGCCAAGCAAACAAGCGGGCAATGCAAATCTGCACTAAAAAGAAGTATCACTTCCCACCGGTCATTAGGGGCATCCACAAAATGGGTAAAAACCAGAAAGGCAAGACAGGCCCTGGAGAACAGGGAGACTTTTTATGCTGATGGGCGGGATGTAAACTGCCAACTGCCTCTCTGGAGGAGTGCATTGTGTTCCCTAAAACAAATAAACAACAGAACTACAGAGCCAAGGGCACTTCGAGTCTAGGGAATATACCTTGGGAAAACTGAAAATCAATAAGACAGAGCCACCCCAAAATTTAGGGCTGCACTGCTGACAAGAACCTCAACTTGCGTACACTGTAAATATTCCATGAAAGATAAAAATGGTTCAAAAATTTGTGGTACTTACGTTATGATGGAATATCCCTCAGCCATGAAATCAATGTCATAAAACCAGTAGCAGCAAAAAGAATGGCTTCAGATATGATGATACTAATTGAAATAAGTCACACAGAAAAAGAAGCTTATCATAAGATATCACTTATGAAAATCCTGTAAACATGGCTACACATGAACTGAGTTAGGAAAGAGAACAGAGTCTCACATTTAGAAAACACTCTTACGCCTGCTTAAGGGGGAAGGAGAGGTGGGGTGTTGCATAAAACCAGAGTTTGATATAAGTACAGGCACCATTCCAGAAACCAAATACAGAATAGACAAGATCTACACCTTCCTCACTGAAAGGTTATCAAGACTCCATACTTCACACAGAGGAATATATCTGACTAGTAATAATCTTAAAACCTATGTATAGATATATCACCATAAGGGAAACAAATGTGTCTAGACTGGCATAAACACGGCAGTGAGAATCAGCTCAAACCCCCTATAAAAAGGAATTTCAAAAACAAAACAACAAAGCAGGGAAATTCTTTACAATTCCTTCAGGGTTTCTGATGAAACCTTGAATGACCCTGTGTACAACGACAGCTGGATGTGGCATAAGGCTGGACACTTGGGACTGAGAGGATTTGTGAATTTGGGTTAGCAAATGCAGACCCTTCAAACCAATAATGCGTGGCACCCATTCCATGGTTCCCAACTCTCCATGTTGAAGGGAATATTACTACAGCTATAACATGTACAGGAAACCAAGAGAATGGACACACAGTGAACACGAAAGATTTCTAAAACCCAACTAATTGTCCCTCTCCTGGTGCTCCGGTTTGACTTTCCAACTGCTTAACTATCAATCTCCCAACTTGGAGAGACAGCCCCTTTAACCTCCTGGTTTGCTCAGGTTGCCAATTTGGAAGAGGATGAAAGGGAAAAGGGGGAACCAATGAAAGAGTAGCTGTTTGGCATTTGGACGGGCACATGTCACTCTAAATTCCCGGCAGGAAGAAGAATTAACCAAAGTCTCAGCCACCCGCCGTGAACAAGTATAGGTCCTTAACCATAATTTTGGACTTGTGGTCAGCTCACAAAAAACAAGTTAGAAAATGGAGCTCAAGGGCACAGCAATTTACAAACTGGCACAGTAATAAAGGACAACTATCGTCCAAAAAATCTGTTAAGGGAAGGCAACGAGGCGACCTTCTAAGCGAGGCAGAATAGCAGGAAAGAGATTTCAAGTGGTTCGTTGGAATCACCTGTAAAGCACAGGAAGAGGGGCACAACTTTGAAAATGATGCACTTGGCCAAAAAGGGCATATGCGTTTTCTCCTGAATATATTCAGGAGAAAACGCATACGCCCTTTTTGGCCAAGCAAGAAAGTGGGCAATGCAAATCTGCACAGCAAAATAGTATCACTTCCCACCAGTCAAAAGGGACATCCACAAAATGTGTAAAAACCAGAAATCCTAGAGAGGCCCTGGAGAACATGGAGCCTTGTTATGCTGATGGGCGGGATGTAAATTGCCAACTGCCTCTCTGGAGGAGTGCATTGTGTTCCCTAAAACAAGTAAACAACAGAGCTACAGACCCAACGGGAGTTCCAGTCTAGGGAATATACCTTGGGAAAACTGAAAATCAATAAGATAGAGCCACCCCAAAATTTAGGGATGCACTGCTTACAAGAATCTCAAATTGAGTACTCTCTAATATCCCAGGATATATAAAAATGATTCAAAAAATTGTGGTACTTATGTACGATGGATTATCCCTCAGCCATGAAATCAATGTCATAATGCCAGTAACAGGAAAATGAATGGATTCAGGTACGATGATTCTAAGTGAAATAAGTCACACAGAAAAACAAACTTATCATAAGATAGCACTTATGAATTTTCTGTAACATGGCTACACATGAACTGAGTTAGGAAAGGGAACAGCGTCTCACATTTAGAAAACACACTTATGCCTGCTTAAGGAGGAAGGAGAGGTGGGGTGATGCATAGAACCAGAGTTTGATATTAGTACAAGTACCATTCCAAAATCAAAATACGGAATAGACAAGACCTACACCTTCATCAGTGAAAGGGACGCAAAACCCAATATTCTGTGCAGAGGTATATATCTGACTAGTAATAATCTTAAAACCTATGTATTGATATGTCACCGTAAGGGAATCAAGTGTGTCTAAACTGGCATAAACATGGCAGTGAGAATCAGCTCAAACCCAGTAAAAAAATAAATTTCAAATAGAAAACAAAAAAAAGAGGGAATATCTTTACAATTCCTTCAGGGGCTCTGATGAAACCTGGAATGACCCTACCTACATCGAGAGCTGGATGTGGCATAAAGCTGGACACTTGAGACTGAGAGGTTTGGTGAGACTGGGTGAGCAAATGCAGACCGTTTAAAGCAATAATATGTGGCACCCATTCCATGTGTCCCAACTCTCCTTGTGTAAGGGAATATTACTACAGCCATAACATTTACGGGAAACCTAGAGAATGGACACACTGTGAATACGAAAGTTTTCTAAAACTCAACTAATAGTCCCTCTCCTTGTGCTCCAGGTTGACCTTCCAATGGCTTTACTATCAATCTCCCAACTTGCAGCGGTAGCCCGTAAAACCTCCTGGTTTCCACAGGTTGCCAATTTGGCAGAGGATGAAAGGGAAGAGGGAGAACCAATGAGAGAGTAGCTGTTAGGCATTTGGACAGGTACATGTCACTTTAATTGCCCAGCAGGAAGTAGAATTAACCAATGTCTCAGCCACACGCCGGGAACCAGTATAGGTTTTGAACCATAATTTTGGATTTGCTGTCAGCTCACAAAAACGAGTTGAAAAATGGAGCTCAGTGGCACAGCAATTTACAAACTGGCAGAGTAATAGAGGACAACTATCGTCCAAAAATCTTTTGAGGGAAGGCAGAGAGGCGGACTTTAAAACGAGGCAGAATAGCAGGAAACAGATTTCAAGAGGTACGTTGGAATCACCTTTCAAGCACAGGAAGAGGGGCACAACTTCGACAATGATGCACTTGGCCAAAAAGGGTGTATGCGTTTTCTCCTGAGTATATTCAGGAGAAAATGCATACGCCATTTTTGGCCAAGCAAGCAAGCAGCAATGCAAATCTGCACTACAAAGAAGTATCCCTTCCCACCGGTCAAAAGGGACATCCACAAAATGTGTAAAAACCAGAAAGGCAAGACAGGCCCTGGAGATCAGGGAGCCTTGTTATGCTGATGGGCGGGATGTAAGTTGCCAACTGCCTCTCTGGAGGAGTGCGTTGTGTTCCCTAAAACAAGTAAACAACAGAGCTACACAGCCAAGGGCAGTTCCAGTCTAGGGAATATACCTTGGAAAACTGAAAATCAGTAAGTCAGAGCCACCCTAAAATTTAGCGCTGCACTGCTTACAAGAACCTCAACTTGGGTACACCTTAAGTATCCCAGGAAAGACAAAAATGGTTCAGGATATTGTGGTACTTACGTACGATGGAATATCGCTCAGCCATGACATCAATGTCATAAGGCCAGTAGCAGCAAAATGAGTGGATTCAGGTACGATGATTCTAAGTGAAATAAGTCACACAGAAAAAGAAACTTATCATAAGATATCACTTATGAAGGTCCTGTAAATATGGCTACACATGAACGGAGTTAGGAAAGATTACAGAGTAACTAATCTTATCATAAGTTATCACTCATAGCGGGAATGTACACATGACTACACATGAACTGAATTACAAACAAAACAGAGTCACACATTTAGAAAACATCTTCTGCCTGCTTAATGGGAAAGCCAAGGTGGGGTGATGCATAAAAGCACAGTTTTAAATTAGCACAGATACCGTTATATAAACCATGCATGTAATAGACAACACCTACTCCTGGCACAATGAACTGGACTCAACACCCCCTATTCAATGCAGAGGAATATGTCTGACTCTAAGTATTTTAAAACATATGTATTCTCATGTCTCCATAAAGGAATCATGTGTGTGTATAACGGCATGAACACAGCACTGAAATTCAGTTAAACCCACTTATAAAAATAAATTTCAAAAGCAAAATGCAAAAACAGATAGAAAGTCTTAAAAATTACGTTCAGGGCCTGTGATGCAAGCTAGATTGACCACCTTTACACCCACAGCTGAATGAGACATAAGACTGGACTCTTGGGGCTGACAAGATTGCTGAGGTTGTGTGAACAAAAGAACACCACTTAGAGCAATACTGTGTGCTACCCATTCTAGTGGTCCCAACTCTCCAGGTTTAAGGGAATCTTCCTACAGTTAAAACATGCATGGGAAACCCAGTGGATGGTACACTGTGTAATTGGGAAAGTTTTCTAAAAGGTACCTCATTTTTCCTTTTGTCGTGCTCGGCTTCGCCATTCCATCTGCATTACTCAAAATCTCCCCACTTGGAGTGTCAGTGCCTTTACCCTCCCGTTATGCACAGTTTGCCAACTGTGCAGAGGATGAACAGGAAGAGGGGAAATAAATGAGAGATTAGCTGTAGGTGTTTGGATGGGTACATGTCACTCTAGTTTCCCATCAGGAAGAATAATTAACGAAAGGCTCAGCCTGAAGCCCCGGAACAGGACTAGGCCCTAAAGCCATCCTGCGGTATTGCAGCCAGCTCACAAAGAGGCGAGTTGAAAAATGGAAATCAGGGGCACAGCAATTCACAAACTTGCAGAATTATAAAGGACAACTATCATCCAGAAATATATTGAGGAAAGGCAGTGAAGAGGATTTGAATGCAAGGCAGAATTGAAGGAAACAGATTTCAAGAGGTAGATTGGAGTCGTCTTTAAAGCACATGAAAAGCGACAGAATTTCGACAATGTAGCCCTTGGCTGAAAAGGGATTATGTGTATTTTCTTGAATATATTCGGGAAAAAATGCATATGCCCTTTTTGGCTAAGCAAGCCATCAGGCATTGCAAATCCACACTACATAGAAATGTCCCTTACCTCCAGTCAAAAGGGCCATCCACATATAGTGTAAAAGCCACAAATGCAGGACAGGCCATGGAGAAAAGGGAGCCTGGTTACGCCGATGGACAGGATGTAAATTGCCAACAGCCTCTCTGGAGAACTGTATGTTGTTTTCTAAAACAGAGCTACAGAGTATAGCACACTTCCACTCATGGGCGTGTATTTTGGGAAAACTAAAAATCCACAACACACAGCCAGCCCAAAATTTAGGGCTGCTCTGTTTACAAGAACCTCGACGTCGGTACACTTTATATATCCCAGGAAAGGAAAAAAAAATGGATATAGATGTTGTGGTACTTATATACAAAGGAAAGTCACTCAGACATAAAATCAATGTCATAAGGCCAATAGCAGCATAATGAGTGGCTTTAGGTACGATGATGCTAAGTGAAATGAGCCACAAAGAAAAAGAAACTTATTGTAATATATCACTTATAGAGGAAATGTAAACATGGCTACACATGAACTGAATTTCAAAAGAGAACAGAGTTACACATTTAGAAAACACACTTATGCCTCCTTAAGGGGAAAGGTGACGTGGGGTGATGTGTAAAAGCAGAGTTTGAAATTAGCACAGATCCTATTCCATATACCAAATAGTTAATAGACAAGACCTACTCCTTTCTCAATGAACTGGACACAAAACACCCTATTCACTGAAGAGGAATATATCTGACTGGTAATAACCTTGAAACCTATGTATTTATATGTCTCCATAATGGAATCAAGTGTATGTAGATTGGCATAAACACAGATCAATGGAACAGGACAGAAAGCCCAGAGATAAACCTACATACCTATGGCTATCTCATCTATGACAAAGGAGCTAAGGATATACAATGGAGAAAAGACAGTCTCTTCAGTAATTGGTGCTGGAAAAACTGGACCCCTACACATAAAAGAATGAAATTAGAACACTCCATAACACCATACACAAAAATAGACTCTAAATTGATTAGAGATCTAAATATAAGACCAGACACTATAAAACACTTAGAGGAAACCATAGGCAGAACACTCTATGACATAAATCACAGCAAGATCCTTTTGGACCCACCTCCTAGAGAAATGGAAATAAAAACAGAAATCAACAAATGGGACCTAATGAAACTTAAAAGCTTTTACACAGTACAGGAAAACATAAACAAGATGCAAAAACAACCCTCAGAATGGGAGGAAATATTTTCAAATGAAGCAATTGACAAAGGATTAATCTCCAAACTTTACAAGCACCTCATGTAGCTCAATATCACAAAAACAAACAACCCAATCCAAAAACGGGCAGGAGACCTAAATAGACATTTCTCCAAAGAAGATATACAGATTACCAAGAAACACATGAAAGGATGCTGAACATCACTAATCATTAGAGAAATGCAAATCAAAACTACCCTGAGGTATCACCTCACAGCAGTCAGAGTGGCAATCATCAAAAAAATGTACAAAACAATAAATGCTGGAGAGGCCTTTATTGGAGAAAAGGGAACACACTTGCACTGTGGGTGGGAATGTAAATTGATATGAGCACTAGGGAGAACAGTACGGAGGTTCCTTTAAATAACTAACAATAGAAGTACCATACGACACAACAATCCAACTACTGGGCATTTGCCTTGTGAAAACCATAATTCAAAAAGAGTTATGTACAAAAATGTTCATTGCAGCTCTATTTGCATTAGCCAGGACATGGAAGCAACCTAAGTGTCCATCGACAGATGAATGGATAAAGAAGATCTGGCACATATATACAATCAAATATTACTCAACCATAAAAAGAAGCAAAACTGAGTTATTTGTACTGAGGTGGATGGACTTAGAATCTGTCCTACACAGTGAAGTAAGTCAGAAAGGGAAAAACTAATACTGTATGTTAACAGAGATATATGGAATCTAATGAAGAAAAAAAAAGATTTTGAAGAACCTACTGGCAGGACAGGATTAAGGACACAGACATAGAGAAAGGACTTGAGGACACCGGAAGGGGGATGGGTAAGCTGGGACGAAGTGAGAGAGTGGCATGGACATAAATACATTACCAAATGTAACACGGATAGCTACTGAGAATCAGCCACATAGAACAGGGAGATCAGCTCGGTGCTTTGTGACCACATAAAGGGGTGGGATATGGAGTGTGGGAGGGAGATGCAAGAGGGAGGGGATCTGGTGATATTTGTATATGTATAGCTGATTCACTTTTTTATACAGCAGAAACGAACACTCCATTGTAAAGCAATTATACTTCAATAAACGTGTAAAAGGAAAAAAAAAAAGCCCAAGGATAAACCTACACACTTATGGTCAACTAATCTATGACAAAGGAGGCAAGACTATACAATGGAGATAAGACAGTCTCTTCAATCATTGGTGCTGGGAAATATGGAGAGCTACATGTAAAATAATGAAATTAGAACACTCCCCAACACCATACATAAAAATATATTCAAAATGAATTAGAGACTTTAATATAAGACCAGACAGTATAAAACTCTGAGAGGAAAACTTACGAAGGATACTCTGACGTAAATCACAGCAAGATCTTTTCTGATCCACCTCTTATAGTAATGAAATAAAAAAGAAAACTAAACAGATGGGACCTAATGAAACGTAAAAGCTTTTGCAAAGCAAAGGAAACTACAAACAAGATGAATAGACAACCATCAGAATGGCAGAAAATATTTGCAAACGAATCAATGGACAAATGATTAATCTCCAATATATATAAACAGCTCATGCAGCTCAACAGTAATAAAACAAACAACCCAATACAAAAATGGAAGATCTAAATAGACATTTCTTCCAAGAAGACATAGAGATGGCCAGTACGCACATGAAAATCTGCTGAAAATCACTAATTATTAGAGACATGGAAATCGAAATTACAATGAGGTATCATGTCACACCTGCTTTAATGGGCATCATCAGAAAATCTACAAACAACAAATGCTGGAGAGGGTGTGGAGAAAAAGAACCTTCTTCAACTATTGTTGGGAATGTAAATCGATACAGTCTCTATGGAGAACATTATGGAGGTTCCTTAAAAAACTAAAAATAGAATTACCATATAATCCAGCAATCCCACTACTGGGCATATACCCAGAGAAAACCATAAATCAAAAAGACACATTCACCACAATGTTCACTGCAGCACTATTTACAATAGACAGGTAATGAAAGCAACCTAATTGCCCACAGACAGACGAATGGATAAAGACGTGGTACATATATACAACGGAATATTACTCAGCCATACATAGGAATGAAATTGGGTCATTTGTAGAGACCTCGATGGATCTAGAGACTGTCATACAGAGTGAAGTAAGTCAGAAAGAGAAAAACAAATATTGTATATTAATGCATATATGTGGAACCTAGAAAAATGGTACAGATGAACCAGTTTGCAGGGCAGAGATAGAGACAGATGTAGAGAACAAACATATGGACACCAAGGAGGGAACGCCATGTGAGGGTGGTGGTGGGATGAATTGGGAGACTGGGATTTACATGTGCACACTTATATGTATAAAATACATATCCAATAAGAACCTGCTGTATAAAAGAAATAAATTTAAAAAAATTAAAAATAAATAAATAACATTTAATAAAATAAAACAGAAAATACGTTTTTCCCTTCACATAGACGTCTTTATATTAATGCATTATTTCCATGTTTATATCTCCAAATTAAAAAAAAAAAGAGGAATAAATAAAATCTAACTTGAACCAAAAAGAAAAAAAGAAAGAAAAAAAACAAAACTCACCAGTTATACAGAGGAAAATCATATCAGGGCACTTGCTCCAGTGGTAAAAAATTCTTAAGTTGGTCAGAGGTGGGAAATCGTCTCCCATGCAGTCAGCAGCGCTCTCCCCCACAAGGAGCATCCTCATTGCAAAGCTGGGGGACTGTGTCGAGGCGTCTGTGAGTAAATGTGAGCTGAGCCCCAGTCCTGCTGCAGCTGAACTCTTCCCACCCTTTCCAGGTAAAACACCTGAATATGTACAAGCACTTGCAAGCCTACAGGAAGGGCTGTGGAGCCACACTAGCGAGAGCACGCAGGCCGACTTGGAGCCTGCAGGCCAGCCAGGATGGTCCTGGCCCCAGATGCTCTTCTGGAAGCTTTTCATTTCCCTGCCTGAGATACCCCTCCTGCCACAGCCCCCACTGCTTTTTTACTTCCTCACCTCTGCCTGGGGAGAAATTCCAGGGGCAGGTATGGGTGACACATCCTCTTCTTTAGCATGTGGCAGCCTGGTAACTCCTGCAGAAAGTCCAGCAGAGCCCCACTCACACTGGGGCACCCACAAAGCCACGGCCCGTCACTCCCTCCCACCACCCCAGCCCCGAAACTGCTGATGGGGCAGAGAATATGGCGTCAGGCACAGCTACAGGGGCTCTTGCTGACTGGAGAGGTGTTTATATTGACCTCAACCCAGGCACACCTGTGGGGGGGGTCTGGCAGGCAGTGTCAGGCTGCCCAAGTCAGCCAATCCTCACCCCTCAGGGGCTCACAGTAGCAGAAAATGAACCTTGCTAAACGGGCCAGGCCCAAGGAACAGGTGTGGGCCCTTGAGAGTCAGGCTAGACAAGGGGCTGCAGCTGCGGCTTGTTTTCTTACCATTTTATCTGGTCCATGAGTGGAAAACAACTTCAAGAAGACCCTATCCTAATGAGAGGAACCCAGGAGTCAGGGAGAGGAGTGATGGTGGGTGGAGACAGAGGCCTGGAGCCCTGGCTGCAGTGGAAGTGTCTGGAAGACCAGGCAGAGAGAGGCTGCACAGAGTGATAGCCAGGGTCACAGACCTGTCAGAGCTGCTGTTTGTTAGTTCAAGTCCTGCTCTGAGGTGTTCTGTGTCAGCTGTGAGTGACAGGTGAGCTGGGGGTTCTCTGCAAGGTGGGCTATGTGCACATTTCCTGTGTGTCCAGCCCTGCTGTGGTACCTGCCCAGGGGAGCTCCGTATCCTGGGAGGGGCCTGACTATGAGAGCCCCATGGGCTGCTGGGTAGCTGCACAGGTGAGCTCCATACCCTGGGAGGGACTTGAATACGAGAGCCCCGTGGGCTGTGGGGTGCGGGATGCAGCCCAGGTGAGCTCCATATCCTGGGATTGGCCTGACCACGAGAAGCCCATGGGCTGCTGGAGACCTGGGAAAGGACATCAGGACAGTCAGTGAAGCCACCGAGGATATACATCCAGTAGCTCCTATTTCCTACACCCTGCTGCTCATTGTACCATCCACCAGGCCATGACATTCTGTATTACACTTCAATGATGCCTTCTTCTGTATTCCATTCATCTCAGAGTCACAAGAATTTTTGGCTTGTGTGTGGCAGGACACAACATGCAACACAAGCAATAATGCTGGGCCGTCCTGCCCCAATGGTTCAAAAATCCCCACACCATCATTGGGGAAATGTCCTCTAAAAACCTAAACGTTCTACCTCTGTAAAAGGGAACCCTCCTTCAATATGCAGATGACATTCTGATCACCAGGCCTACTAAAGACGCCTCGGAACTACCTAGCCAAGAAAGGATAGAAGGTGTCCAAGAAAAAGGCTCAAATATCACAGGCTCAGGTGACTTGCCTGGATTTCATTCTCACAGATATTCGGAGAAATGCATCCCAGGATAGGGAAGAAGCCATTTGCAGCCTTACCTCTTGTAAAACTAGAAGACAGCTTAAGGGTTCCTGGGGAGGCCAAGGTTTTCTGCATCTGGATCCCTAACTACAGTCTAATAGCTGGGCCTCTACATGAAACACTGACACGAAAAGATGATGATCCTTTTGAATAGAATCCAGACGCAGCCTTTCAAGAATGGAAAGAGCAGTCAATTCAGATCCTTGCCCAGGAACTCACTAATTTAGCTAAACCCTTTGACCTTTACATACCCGGTCAAAGGTTAATCGCCCTTGGAGCCTTAGTACAAAAACTGGGACCACTTGAAATGGAGCAACACAAGAATGCCCTTCAGGTATGATAAACTATGGTCACCAAGGGCTTTGCCCACCGACTCATCAGGCCAGGATACTGGGGTATCTAAAAAGCTGGAAATCAGCAGCCCACAAGGCCAGCTCCCTCCTAAGGGAATAGGACCCCACGTGGTGATCCTAACCACCCATCATGTCCTGAAGTTGCAGGGTTCGCTCTGTGGACACACTGACCTCGAGTGAGGAGGCCCTACAACTCCAAACTCCAGAGAGACAAATGGGGGCAACAGGCCCCCAAGATGACTCGTGTGACCATCACTTGACCTGGAGTTTCTCTCAGAAAACAACAAGACTGTGCCCCGAAAGAGCAGACTACTGCTTGCAGGACTTACTGCACCCAGAGGGGAGCTAATAAGCTTGGCGGGGGAAACGTATATCACGCTTTCACCATAGAAAACCCTACAGACACCGCGGTGATGTTGGCCAATATGACCGGCTGGACTGCTGGCTACTTCTAAAGGCAGTTGACTCAGTGGACGTCATGGTCCTGGATCACCACTGACCCTGGACTGTCTGCGTGTTGCACAGGCAGGGCTCTGACACATGGTGCTGTTTGTACATTAATTCAGGGACCTAATTAAAGAAAGCACAGTCTACTGGTCAGAGCATCTAGGCTGGCAAAAACCGTCAGCCAAATGTCACCGAACAAATGTGGGGTGGGGTGAAACCTGCCACCACAGCATCTCTGCGCATCTCTTTCCTGGACCCTTAAAGGTCATTAGAATCTATAACACTTCCAATGCTGGTGCTCAGGCGGACGAGAAGTGAGGCAGGAGGCTTTGGGACAATCAACCTCACCTGGAGGCTGGTGGGGAGACGTTTTGCCCCTCCCCCCAGGTATCAGGGCTGCCACCACAGCATGAAGCAGTTACAAAAGAGGGGTCTGCACCCTCAACACCCCAAGAATGAGGAACGGAACAAAAAGCAGAGGAGGTGTTCGTCTCTGGCAACGTTCATTAAAAATTCTTGGGAGATAAAAAGAGAATCTGGGCAATAAAATAAAGTCTAACCTGTTTTTCCTTTGTGCTTTGTCTAATTTCACGTGCTCCTAGGGTTCCGCATGCAGAGGTCCCACACCCAGCACTTCAGACCCGATTTCGTAGTGCAGAATGGCTGGGTCGACACCTCAGCTAGCAGAGTCCCATGCAGACTCCACAGCATAGAGCCTGAGCTGCAGCCAACCCAGCCTTCGAGAGCTCCATCTCCTAACTCCCACTGACGCTGCCGGGATCCCTACACAGTAGCCCAGCCCATAGCCCGTGGGGGAGTGCACGCTCTCACCTCTCCATTCGGTTTTGAAAATAATGTTTCCTTTGCTTCTGAACCAAACTCAGTCTTGATCTGTTGGCTCCAATGACACTGGGCTCGGGGACTCCTGTTGGGGTACACTCTGGAGGATCAGTAACAGAAATTGAGAACATTGTAACTTCAATGAACAGATGTCAGAGCCAAACTGTAGTTAACATAGAGCAGTGTATAATGCTCGGGTATAATAAGATTTTTCTAAGACATATATTTGATAATTCCATCACTTTACTATAAGCAAGTTCAGTGAAGACGTCTGTCTTATTTGTCAGGTCAACATTAGAGAAATGAAGTGATTTATTTTCATGGATGTACATCGAATACTCTTGGCTGAAGCTTCAATCTTGTTTTGAATGCTTTTCCATTGAAAAGATACCTCTCTTTCAGCTCCCCCATTCCTGAGAAGTATAAAATCTTATAATTTATTATTACCAAAGGGGGAAGGTAGGAAAAGGGATAAATTAACTGTTTGGGATTAACACATACACACTGCTATGTATAAAATAGATCATCAACAAGGAACTACTGTATAGCACAGGGAACTACACTGAATATTTTGCAATAACCTATAAGGGGAAATAATCTGAAAAAGAATCGATATTTTTATTGACATCATCTATCAATGACAGATAAAATGTAACCTAAGCAAGGCCGATGGTGAGCGCTTCTGAACCTGAAGATTTCAATCATCTAAAATTTGGGCTCTGCCTATTTCCCAAGGCCCTTAATGGACATACGTGTAGCCGTAGCTTAAAAATTCCCCAGTTTGGGGTTCGGGGAGGCACTGATTTGGAAAAATCCCTGGTGTTCTCCTTCCATGCACGGGACCCTTCCTACAGCTAAAACATGCCTGTCACACCTAGAGGATGGTACACCGTTTGATCGGAAAGAGTTTGGAAAAGGCACCTCATCTCCTCATCGCCTGGTGCTCGGGTTCACCCCCCCAGCATATTTCCTAACAATCTCCTCACTTGGGGATATCAGCACCGTCAACATCCTGTTGCACACAGTTTGGAATTTGTCCAGAGGATGAAGCGGAAGGATGAGAAAAATTTAGAGACAAGTCTTAGTTGTTTGGACAGGCACATGCCACTCTAATTTCCAATCTGGAAGACAAATTCATCAAAGGCTAGAATTACCCACGGAAATAGAATTGGTCTAGAGGAAATCCCACTGTTTTGTGTCCAGTTTCCAAAAACACAAGTTGAAAAATGGAACTCAGGGGCACTAAAATTCATGAAACTGCAGAGTTGAAAATATCTATCGTCGAAAAATGTCTTGAGGTAAGTCACAGAAAAGGAGTTGTAAGCAAGGGAGAGTGGCAGGAAACAGATTTGAAGAGGTAGAAAGGACTCCCCACTAAAGCACAAGAAAAGGGGCTGAACATCGCCAATGATGCAGTTGGCCCAAATGGGCGTATGCATTTTTTTCTGAATATATTCAAGTAAAGGCCATACACACTTGTTATCCAACCAAACAGGTGGGCACTGGAAATCAATACTACAAAATGTAGCACTTCACATCAGTCAGAAAGGCCATCCACATAAAGTGTAAACACCAGAAATGCAGGACAGGGTGAGGAGAAAAGGGAGCCCTGTGAGGCTGATAGTGGCAATGTAATGTGCCAACGGCCACTCTGGAGAAGTGTATTGTGTTTGCTAAAACATCTGAAAACTGAGCTACAGAGCATAGGGCACTTGCACTCATGAGCGTATACCTTGGGAAAAACAAAAAATGAGAGAAAACAGGCACTCCAACGTTTACCACCTCTCTGTTAAAAAGGGCCTCCACTTGGATATAAACTAAATGTCCCTGGAAGGATAAAATGGATAAAAGAGATGGGGTACTTATGTACAGTGGAATATTACTCATCCAGAAATCAAAGAAATAAGGCCAGTTGTAACAACTCTGGAGGAGTTACATACGATCATTCTAAGTGACACATGTCAGAAAGAAAAAGACACATATCATAAGATGCCACTTAAAGGTGGAATCAAAAATGGCTACACATTAAATAAACTACAAAACAGAAATATAGTCAAATATGTAGAAAATAGACATAAGGCTGCTAAATGGGAAAGGTGGGGAATGGTGAGGTATTATCCAGGAGGTTGAAATTAGCAAAGATACCATTCCAAGTACCGAATTGAATAACTGGCAAGGCCTACACTGTACCTCAAAGAACTGCACTCAGTCCACTCAAGTCACTGGAAAATAAGACATATGACTCGTAGGCATCTGAGAAAGAATTTATTGTTGTCACACAGTACATGAATCAAGTGGATGTACAGCAGCAAAAAACAGAGCTTTGAAAATCAGCTGTAACCAATATAAAAATAAATTTAAAAATATTTATAAAAACAGTGAGACAGACAAAAATTCTTGCAACTTTTGTTGAAGGGCTATGATGTAACATGGATTGAACACATGTAGACCCACAGCAGGATGATATATAAGGCTGGAAGCTATGCACGCTGAGAGATGTTAGAGAGGCTGGGTGAGGAAATACAGACCTTTTAAAGTAATACTGCCTGGTACCCATTCCATGGGTCCCAAATCGGCAGGTTCAAGGGAATCTTCTGACAGTGAAATCATGCCTGGGAAACCGAGATGAATGTACACCGTGTGCTCAGGAAAGGTGTCTAAAATGCACCTCATTTTTGATCTCCTGGTGCTGGGGTTCGCCATTCCAGCCACATTACTAACAATCTCCCCACTTGGAGAATCAGCCCCTTTAACCTCCTGTTTCACACAGTTTGCAATTTTTGAAGAGGATAAATGGGAAGAGGAGGAACCAGTGAGAGATTAGCTGTAGGAGTTTTGACAGGCACATGTCACTCTAATATCCCTTTAGGAAGAAGAATTAACCAAAGGCTCAGCCTGCCTCCCCAGAACCAGAATAGGGCCGGAATCAATCCAATGGTTTGGCGGCCAGCTCACAAAAAAGCGAGTTGCAAAATGGAGCTCAGGAGCAGACAATTCGAAGACCTTCAAAGATATAAATGATAACTAAAGTCCAAAAATATATTCAGGTAAGGCAACGAAGAGGTTCTGAATGAGAGGCAGAATTGCAGGAAACATTTTACAAAAGGTAGATTGTACTCACATTTAAAGCATATGAAAAGCAGCAGAATTTCTAAAATGATGCAGTTGGGCAAATGGTGTATGCCTTTTTTTCGTGAATATCTTCAGGAAAAAAAACACAAACAGAGTTTTTGGCCAACCAAGCAAGGGGGAAATGCAAATCCGCACAATAAAGAAGTCTCAATTTCCACTGCTCAGAAAGTCCATCCAAAAAATGTGTACAAATCAAAAATGCAGGAGAGGCCATGGAAAACAGGGAGACTAGTCACGCTGATGGGTGGGGTATAAATATCCAAGAGCTACTCTGAAGAAGTGTATGCTGTTTGCTAAAACATCTAAAATACAAAGCCCCCGAGCAAAGGGGACTTCAACTCATGGACATATAACTTGGGAAGACTAAATATCAACAAGACACAGGCACCCCAAAGTTTAGGGCTGTTCTGCATACAAGAACCTCAACTTCGGTACACCTAAAGTATCCCAGGAAAAAGAGAAATGCATAAAGAACTTGTGGTAATTTTGTACAACGGAATATCACTCAGACGTGAAATCAATGTCATAAGGCCAGTAGCAGCATAATGAGAGGATTTAGGTATGATGATTCTAAGGGAAATTAGTCACACAGAAAAAGAATCTTATCATAAGATATCACTTACAGAGGGAATGTCAACATCACAACACATGAACTGAATTAGGAAAGAGAGCAGCGTCTCACATTTAGAAAACACTCTTATGCCTCCTTAAGGGGAAAGGAGAGGTGGGGTGATGCATAAAGCCAGAGTTTGATATTAGCACAGGTACCATTCCATAAACCAAATACAGAATAAACAAGACCTACACCTTCCTCAGTGAACGGGACTCAAAACCCCTATTCCCCACAGAGGAATATATCTGATTAGTAAGAATCTTAAAACCTATGTACTGATATGCCTCTGTAAGGGAATCAAGTGTGTCTAGACCGGCATAAACACGTCAGTGAAAATCAGCTCAACCCCATTATAAAAATGAATTTCAAAAACAAAACAAAAAACAGCGAAATTCTTACACAATTCCTTCAGGGGTTCTGATGAAACCTAGAATGACCCTATCTGCAAAGACAGCTGGATGAGACATAAGGCTGGTCACTTGGGACTGAGAGGACTGGTGAGATTGGGAGAGAAAATGCAGACCCTTTAAAGTAGTAATGCATGCCACCATTCCATGGGTCCCAAATTTCCAGGTAGAAGGGAATATCACTACAGTTATTACATGTATGGGAAACCTAGAGAATGGACACCCTGTGATGGCGAAAGGTTTCTGAAAGTCTCCTACTTTTTCCTCTCCTTGTGCTACAGTTTGCCATTCCAACTACTTTACTATCAATCTCCCAACTTAGGAGAGTCATCCCCTATAACCTCCTGGTTCGCACAGTTTGCTAATTGTGCAGAGGATGAAAGGGAAGAGGGAGAACCAATCAGAGAGTAGATGTAGGCCTTTGGACGGACACATGTCACTCTAAATTCCCGTCAGGAAGAAGAATTAACCAAAGCCTCAGCCACCCACAGGGAACCAGTATAGCCACCCCTGGAACCAGTATAGGTCCTGAAGCAAAATTGTGGATTTGCGGTCAGCTCCCAAAAATGGGACTTGAAAATTGGAGCTCAGGGGCAAAGCAAATAAAAACCCTGCAGAGTTATAAAGGACTACTCTCTTCCAAAAATCTGTTGAGGGAAGGCAACAAAGCGGACTTGAAAATGAGGCAGAATTGCACAAAACATATTTCAAGAGGTAAATTGGAATCGCCTTTAAAGCACAGGAAAGGCATCACAACTTCGAGAATGATGCACTTGGCGAAAAACAGCATATGAATTTTCTCCTGAATATATTCAGGAGAAAAGGCATAGACCCTTTTTGGCCAATCAAGCAAGTGCGCAATGCAAATCCACACTACAAAGAACTGTCACTTCCCACCGGTCAAAAAGGACATCCGAAAATCTGTAAAAACCAGAAAGGCAAGATAGAGGTGACAAGGGCATAAAGCAATATGATCCCAAGGGTCATGGAGGATTGTGATGACAAGCGCATGGAGCATTGTGATGACAAGATTATGTATCATTTTGCTGTCAAAGGCATTGTGATGACAAGCGTCATGGAGCACTGTGATGACAAGCGTCATGGAGCATTGTGATTACAGGGTTCATGGAGCATTGGGATGACAAGGGCATGGAGCATTTTGATGACAAGATTCCCGGATCATTGTGTTGTCAGGGTTCATGGAGCGTTGTGATGACAGTGGTCATGGAGCATTGTGATGACAGAGGTCATGGAGCTTTGTGAGGAGAACGTCATGGAGCATTGGGCTGAAAATATTCATGGAGTATTGTGATGACAGGGGTCATGGAGCATTGTGATTACAGGGGTCTTGGAGCATTGTGATGACAAGGGCATGGAACATTGGGATGAGAATGTCATGGAGCGTTCTGATGACATGCCTCATGGAGCTTTGTGATGACAAGGGCATGGAACATTGTGATTACAGGGCTCTTGGAGCATTGTGATGACAAGGGCAGTGAATAATGGGATGAGAATGTCATGGAGCGTTCTGATGACATGCATTATGGAGCTTTGTGAGGACAAGGGCATGGAACATTGTGATGAAAAATGCATGGAGCCTTGTCATGACAGGGTTCAAGGAGCATACTGATGACAAGTGTCAGGGACCATTGTGATGACAAGGGTATTGAGCACTGTGATGACAAATGTCATGGAGCATTGTGATTAGAAGACCATGGATACTTGTGATGACGAGCGTTATTTGGAGCTCTGATGATAGTTGTTATGGAATATTGTGATCACAAGGATTTGGAGCATTGTGATGACAGAGGTCATAGAGCATTTTGATTTCATTGTGATGACAATAGCATGAAGCATTATGATGATGCGCATTTGGTGCATTGTGATGACAGCGTTCATGGAGCATTGAGATGAAAAGGGGCATGGAGCATTATGATTACAGGAGTCTTGAATCATTGTGATGAAAAGGGCATGGAACATTGGTCTGAAATGTTTCATGGATTATTGTGATGAGAGGGGGCAAGGAGCATTGTGATAACAAGGGAACGGAACACTGTGATACATGGTTCATGGAGGATTGTGATGAGAAGCGCATGGAGCATTGTGAGAAGAATGGCATCGAGCATTGTGATGAAATGCATCATGGATCGTGTGATGACAAGGGCTTTGAACAATGTGATGAGAGGTTTTTGGAGCATTGTGATGACAATGGCATGGAGCATTGTGATGCCAAGGGTCATGGAGTTTTGTGATGACAAAGGTCATGGAGCATTTTGATGACAAGGGTGTGGTGCATTCTCTTGTGATGGGCAGGGAGCATTGTGATGACAGGGTCATGGAGCAATTTGATGAAAAATGTCATGGAACATTTTGATGACAGGGGTTATGGAACATTGTGATGTCAGGAGTCATGGAACATTTTCATGACAGTGTTGTGGACCATTGTGATGACAGGGGAGCGGGTGTATTGTGATGACTAGTGAGGGAACATTTTGATATCATTCGTGAGAGAGCATTTTGATAAGAAGTGCATGGAGCATTGTGAGGACAAGTTTTATGGAGCATTGTGATGACAAGCTTGTGGAGCACTGTGATGACAAGCACATGGCGCATTGTGATGACATGGGTCATGGAGCAATGTGATGACAAGGGTCACCGAGCATTGTGATGAAAATTCCATGGAACATTTTGGTGACAAAGGTCACAGAGCCTAGTGATGACGAGGGCATGGACCATTGTGATACAAAGGTCATGAAGCATTGTGATGACTGGAGTCACGGAGCATTGTGATGACAGGGGTCATAGAGCTTTGTGATGAAAAGGCAATGAGCATTGTGATGACAGGGGCATGGAGCATTGGCCTGACATGTTTCATGGATTATTGTGATGACAGTGGGCATGGTGCAATGTGATGACAAAGGCATGGAGCATTGTGATGAGAAGGTCATGGAGTATTTTGAAGACAGGTCTCAGGGAGCATTGTGATGACATATGTCATGGTCCATTGCGATGGCAATGGAATGGAATATTGTGATGCCAAGTGTCATGGAGGATTGTGATGACAAATGAAATGGAGCATTTTGATGACAAGGGCTTGGAGCATTGTGATGACAATGGACATGGAGCATTGTGATGACAAGGGCATGGAGCATTGTGATGACAAGGGCCATTGAGAATTTTGATGACAAGTTCATGAAGCATTGTGATGAGAAGCACATGGAGCTTCCTATGACAGGGGTCATGGAGCATTGTGATGAAAAGTGCATACAGAATTTTGATGACAAATCATGTAACACGGTGATGAGAAGTGTCATGTAGCATAGTGATGCCAAGAACGAGGAGAATTGTGATGACAGGGGACATGGAGCATTGTGATGACCAGGGCATGGAGCATTGTGATGGCAAGACCGTGGAGCTTTGTGATGAGAAGACCATGGATAATTGTGATGATGAGCGTCATGGAGCACTGTAATGACAAGTGGAATGGAGCATTAAGATGAGAGTGGCCATGGAGCATTGTGATGACAAGGGTCATGGAGCGTTTTGATGACAAGGGCGTGGAGTATTGTGATGAGAAGACCATGGATAATTGTGATGATGAGCATCGAGGAGCACAGTAATGACAAGGGGTATGGAGCATTGTGATGACAGTGACCATGGAGCATTGTGATGACAAGTGTCATGGAGCATTCTGATGACAAGCTTGTGGAGTATTGTGATGACAATGGCATGGAGCATTGTGATGAAAAGGGCATGGAGCATTGTGATAAAAAAGGCATGAAGCCATTTCATGACAGGTTTCAAGGAGCATTCTGACGACAAGTGACAGGGAACATTGTGATGACAAGTGTATTGAGAATGGTGATTAGAAAGATCATGGAGCATTTTGACGAAAAGGGCATGGATTATTGTGATGACAGGCATCATGGAGCGTTGTGATGACAAGTGTTATGGAACATTGTGATCACAAGGGTTTGGAGCATTGTGATGATAGAAGTCATGGATAATTTTGTTTTCAAGGAGCATGGAGCATTGGGATGACTAGGGCATGAAGCAATGTGATCCCAAGGTTCATGGACGATTGTGATGACAATGGTAATGGTGTATTGTGATGACAAGCAAACGGAGCATTGTGATGACAAGGTCATGTAGCATTTTGCTGACACAGGCATGGAGCATTGTGATGATAAGGGTCATGGAGCACTGTGATGAGAAACATCACGGATCATAGTGATTACAGGGGTCATGGAGCATAGGGATGGCAAGGCCATGGATCATTGTGATGACAAGTGTCATGGAGCATTGGGCTGAAAATGTTCATGGAGCATTGTGCTGACTAGGGAATGGAGCATTGTGATGACAAGAGTCCCGGATCACTGTGTTGTCAGGGGTCATGGAGCGTTGTGATGAGAGTGGTCATGGAGCATTGTGATGATAGGGATCATGAAGCATTGTGATGAGAATTTCCTGGAGAATTGGACTGAAAATGTTCAGGAAGTATTGTGAGGACTGGGGTCATGGAGCATTGTAATGACAAGGGAATGGAGCACTGTGATGAAAAGTTCCTGGAGCATTGTGATGAGAAGACCATGGAGCCTTGTAATAACAAGTCTCATGGAGCATTCTGATGAAAAGGGGCATGGAGTATTGTGATTACAGGGGTCTTGGAGCACTGTGATGACAAGGGCATGGAGCACTGTGATTACTGGTGTCTTGGAGCATTGTGATGAAATTGGCATGGATCATTGTTATGAAAATGGTATGGAGCCTTCTCATGACAGGGTTCCAGGAGCATACTGATGACAAGTGTCAGGGAGCATTGTGATGACAAGTTTATAGAGCATTGTGATGACAAAGGTCATGGAGCACTGTGATGAGAAGAGCATGGATAATTGTGATGATGAGCGTCATGGGGCATTGTGATGATAAGTGTTATAGAACATTGTGATCACAAGGATTTGGAGCATTGTGATGAGACAGATCATAGAATATTTTGATTTCATTGTGATGACAAGAGCCTGAAGCATTATGATGATGGGCATGGCGCATTTTGATGACAGGGTTCATGTAGCATAGAGATGCAAAGGGGCATGGAGCATTGTGATTAGAGGGTTCATGGAGCATTGTGATGACAATGGCATGGAGCATTGAGATGCCAAGGGTCATGGAGCTTTGTGATGACAAAGGTCATGGAGCAATTTGATGACAAGGGGTGGTGCAATGTGATGAGAATGGCAGGGAGTATTGTGATGACAGGGT
Source organism: Mesoplodon mirus (assembly GCF_964341445.2). Lineage (NCBI taxonomy): Eukaryota > Metazoa > Chordata > Mammalia > Artiodactyla > Ziphiidae > Mesoplodon > Mesoplodon mirus. Next base: position 137,235 of record NW_028295244.1, read on the forward strand.
CATAGAGCAATTTGATGAAAAGTGTCATGGAATATTTTGATGACAGGTGTTATGGAACATTGTGATGTCAGGGGTCATCGAACTTTGTGATGATAATTGCATGTAGCATTGCAAAGACAGGAGTCATGGAACATTGTGATGACAGTGGTGAGGGAGTATTGTGATGATTAGTGATGTAACATTGTGATATCTGTGGTGAGAGAGCATTTTGATGAGAAGTGCATGGAGAATTGTGATGACAAGTTTTATGGAGCATTGTGGTGACAAGATTGTGGAGCACTGTGATGACAAGCGCAGGGTGCATTGTGATGACATGGGTCATGGTGCATTGTGCTGACAAGCGCATGGAGCACTGTGATGACATGGGTCATGGAGCATTGTGCTGAGGAAGGCATAGAGCATTGTGATGACAAGGGTCAAAGAGCATTGTGATGAAAATTTCATGGAGCAATGTGGTTAAATATGTCACAGAGACTGTGGATGACGAGGGCATGGACCATTGTGATGACAAAGGTCATGAAGCATTGTGATGAATCGATTCATGGAGCATTGTGATGACAGGGGTCATGGAGCATTTTGATAACAAGGGCATGGAGCATTGTGATGACAAGGGCAGGGAACATTGGTCTAATATGTTTCATGGATTATTGCGATGACAGTTGGAATGGCACATTGTGATGACAAGGGCATGGAACATTGTGATGACCAGGTCATGCAGTATTGTGAAGAGAGGTGTCAGGGAGCATTGTGATGACATATGTAATGGCCCATTGTGATGACAATGGCATGGAGCATTGTGATGCCAAGTGTAATGGAGGATTCTGATGACAATGGAAATGGAGCATTGTTATGACAATGGCTTGGAGCAATGTGATGACAAGGGTTAGGGAGCATTGTGCTGACAAGTGCATGGAGAATTGTGATGACAAGCGTCATGGAGCATTCTGATGACAAGCTTGTGGAGTATTTTGATGACAATGGCATGGATCATTGTGATGAAAACATCATGGGCATTGTGATGAAAAAGTCATGGAGCCTTTTCGTGACAGGGTTCAAGGAGCATTCTGATGACAAGTGTCAGGGAGCATTGTGATGACAAGTGTATTGAGAATTGTGATGACAAAGGTCATGGAGAATTGTGATGAAAAAGGCATGGGGAAATGTGATGACAGGCATCTTAGAGCGTTGTGATGACAAGTACTATGGAACATTGTGATCACAAGGATTTGGAGCATTGTGATGACAGAGGTCATGGATCATTTAGATTTCAAGGAGCATGGAGCATTGTGATGACAAGGGCATGAAGCAATGTGATCCCAAGGTTCATGGAGGACTGTGATGACAATGGGAATGTAGTATTGTGATGACAAGCGCATAGAGCATTGCAATGACAATGTCGGTTAGTATTTTGCTGACAAAGGCATGGAGCATTGTGATGACAGGTGTCATGGAGCCCTGTGATGACAAGCGTCACGGAGCATTGTGAATACAGGGGTCATGGAGCATTGGGATGACAAGGGCATGGACGATTTCGATGACAAGGGTTATGGAGCATTGGGCTGAAAATGTTCATGGAGTATTGTGATGACAGGGATCATGCAGCATTTTGATGACAAGTTCCTGGAGCACTTTGATGAGAAGACAATGGAGACTTGTGATGACAAGTCTCATGGAGCATTTTGATGAAAAGGGACAGGGAGCATTGTGATTACAGGGGTCTTGGAGCATTGTGATGACAAGGGCATGGAGCATTGTGATGAGAAGGCCATGGAGCATTCTGATGACATACATCATTGAGCATAATGATGACAAGGGCATGGAGCATTGTGATTACAGGGGTCTTGCAGCATTGTGATTAAAATGATATGGATCATTGTGATGAAAAAGGCATGGAGACGTGTTATGACAGGGTTAATGTAGCATACTGATGACAAGTGTCAGGGAGCATTGTGATAACAAGTGTATTAAGCATTGTGATGACAAAGGTCATGGAGCATTGTGATGAGAAGACCATGGATAATTGTGATGATGAGCGTCAAGGGGTGCTGTGATGATAAGGGTTATGGAACATTGTGATCACCAGGGTTTGGAGCATTGTGATGACAGAGGTCATGGAGCATTTTGATTTCATTGTGATGACAATAGCCTGAAGCATTATGATGATGGGCATGGTCAATTGTGATGACAGGGTTCATGGAGCATTGAGATGAAAAGACGCATGGAGCATTTTGATTACAAGGGTCTTGGAGCATTGTGATGACAAGGGCATAGAGAATTTTGATGACAGGGCCATGGAACATTCTGATGACATGCGTCATGTAGCTTTTTGATGACAAGGGCATGGAGCATTTTGTATAGATGGGTCGTGGAGCATTGTGATGACAAATGTCATGGAGCCTTGTGATGACAAGGCCGTGGAACATTGTGATGGCAGGTGTCAGGGAGCATAGTTATGACAGAGGTAAAGGAGCATTGTGATGAGAAGGGCATGGAGCATTGGTCTGAAATGTTTCATGGATTATTGTGATGAGTGTGGGCATAGAGCATTGTGATGATAAGGGCATGGAACACTGTGATACATGGGTCATGGAGGATTCTAATGACAAGGGCATGGGGCATTGTGATGAGAAGGGCATCGAGCATTGTGATTACAAGTGTCATGGAGCTTTGTGATGACAAGGGCATGGAGAAATGTGATGAGAGGGTTCATGGAGCATTGTGATGACAATGACATTGAGCATTGTGATGCCAGGGGTCATGGAGCTTTGTGATGACATAGGTCATGGAGCATTTTGATGACAAGTGCATGGTGCATTGTGATGAAAATGGCAGGGAGTATTTTGATGCCAGGGTCATGCAGCAATTTGATGAAAAGTGTATTGGAACATTTTGATGACAGGGGTTATACATCATTGTGATGTCAGGGGTCATGGAACATTGTGATGATAAGGGGATGTAGCATTGTGATGACAGGGGTCATGGGACATTGTGATTACAGGGGTGAGGGTGTATTGTGACGACTAGTGATGAAACACTGTGATATCTCTGGTGAGAGAGCATTTTGATGAGAAGTGTATGGAGCATTGTGATTACAAGGTTTATGGAGCATTGCAATGACAAGTTTCTGGACCGTTGTGATGAAAAGCGAATGGCACATTGTGATGAGAAGGGTCATGGAACATTTTTCAAACAAAGGCATGGAGCATTTTGATGACAATGGTCAAGGTGCATTGTGATGAAAACGGCATGGGGCATTGTGATGAAAATGGCATGGAGCCTTTTCGTGACAGGGTTGAAGGAGCATTCTGATGACAAGTGTCAGGGAGCATTTTGATGACAAGTGTACTGAGCATTGTGAATGACAATTGTCATGAGCATTGTGATGTAAAGGGCATGGGATTTTGTGATGACAGTCATCATGGAGCATTGTGATGACAAGTGTTATGGAACTTTGGGATCACAATGGTTTGGAGCATTGTGATGACAGAGGTCATGGATCATTTTGATTTCAAGGAGCATGGAGCATTGTGATGACAAGGGCATGAAGCAATGTGATCCCAAGGTTCATGGAGGATTGTGATGACAATGGAAATGGAGTATTTTGATGACAAGCACACAGAGCATTGTAATGACAAGGTCATGTAGCATTTTGCTGACAAAGTCATGGAGCATTGTGATGACAGGTGTCATGGAGCACTGTGATGACAAGCGTCATGGAGCATTGTGAATACAGGGGTCATGGAGCATTGGGATGACAAGGGCATGGATCATTGTGATGACAAGTGTCATGGAGCAGTGGACTGAAAATGTTCATGGAGTATTGTGATGACAGGGGTCCTGGAGCATTGTGATGACAGAAGTCAAGGAGAATTTTGATTTCATTGTGCTGACAATAGCCGGAAGCAATATGATGATGGGCATGATGCATTGTGATGACAGGGTTCATGGAGCATGGAGATGAAAAGGGGCATGGAGCATTGTGATTACAGGCGTCTTGGAGCACTGTGATGACAAGGGCATGGAACATTTAATGAGAAGGCCATGGAACATTCTGATGACATGTGTCATGGTGCTTTGTGTTGACAAGGACATGGAGCATTGTGATTACAGGGGTCCTGGAGCATTGTGATGACAAGTGTCATGGAGCCTTGTGATTACAAGGCCATGGAACATCGTGATGGATGGCGTCATGGAGCACTGTTATGACAGGGGTAATGGAGCATTGTGATGAGAAGGGCATGGAGCATTGTGATTACAAGTTTTATGGAGCATTGCAATGAGAAAATTGTGGACCGTTTTGATGAAAATTGCGTGGCAAATTGTGATGAAAAGGGTCATGGAGCATTTTTTTGACAAAGGCATGGAGCATTGTGATGACAAGGGTCACGGAGTATTGTGATGAAATGTTCATGGAGCATTGTGGTTACAAACGACACAGAGCCTTGTGATGACGCGGGCATGGAGCATTGTGATGACAAATGTTATGAAGCATTGTGATGACTGGAGTCACGGAGCATTGTGATGACAGGGGTCATGGTGCATTGTGATGACAAGGGCATGGAGCATTCTGATGAAAGGGGCATGGAGCATTCGTCTGACAACTTTCATAGATTATTGTGAGGACAGTGGACATGGTGCATTGTGATGACAAGGGCATGGATCATTGTGATGAGAAGGTCATGGAGTACTGTGAAGACAGTTGTCAGGGAGCATTGTGATGACATATGTCATGGTCCATTGCGATGACAATAGCAGGGAGCCTTGTGATGCCAAATGTAATGGAGGATTGTGTTGACAAATATAATGGAGCACTGTGATGACTAGGGCTTGGAGCATTATGATGACAAGGGCCATTGAGAATTTTCAGGACAAGTCGTGAAGCATTGTGATGACAATGTCCTGGAGCATTGTGATGAGAAAAACATGGAACCTTGTGATGAGAAATCTCATGGAGCATACTGATGAAAATGGACATGGACCATTGTGATTACAGGCGTCTTGGAACATTGTGATGACATGTGCATGGAGCATTGTGAGGAGAAGGCCAAGAGCATTCTGAAGACATGCGTCCTTTAGCTTTGTGATGACAAGGGCATGAAGCATTCTGATTAAATGGGTCTTGGAGCATTGTGATGAAAAAGCATGGAGCCTTGTCATGACAGGGTTCAAGGAGCATACAGACAACAAGTGTCAGGGAGCATTTTGATGACAAGTGTATTGAGCATCGTGATGACAAAAGTCATGGAGCATTGCGAGGAGAAGACCATGGATAACTCTGATGACGAGCGTCATGGTGCATTGTGATGACAAGTGTTTTGGAATATTTTGATCACAAGCGTTTGGAGCATTGTTATGTCAGAGATCATGGAGCATTTTGATTTCATTATGATGAGAATAGCATTAAGCATTATGATGATGGTCATGGTGCATTGTGATGACAGGGTTCATGAAACATTGAGATGAAAATGGGCATGGATCATTGTGGTTACAGGGTTCTTGGAACATTGTGATGAGAAGGGTCATGGAGCCTTGTGATGACAAGGCCATGGAACATCGTGATGGCAGGGGTCATGGAGCATTGTTATGACAGGTGTAATGGAGCATTGTGATGACAGGTGTCATCGAACATTGTGATGATAAATGCATGTAGCATTGTGATGACAGGGGTCATGGAACATTGTGATAACAGGGGTGAGGGAGTATTGAGATGAATAGTGATGTAACATTTTGATATCTGTGGTGAGAGAGCATTTTGAGGAGAAGTGCATGGAGCATTGTGATGACAAGGTTTATGGAGCACTGTGATGACAAGATTGTGGAGCACTGTGATGACAAGCGCATTGTGCATTGTGATGACATGTGTCATGGAGCATCTTGCTGACAAGCACATGGAGCATTGTGATGACAAGGTTCAAGGAGCATTGTGCCGAGAAAGGCATAGAGAATTGTGATGACCAGATATAAAGAGCATTGTGATGACAATGGTCAAGGAGCATTGTGATGATAAGGGCATGGAAAATTGGTCTACTAAGTTTCAAGTATTATTGCGATGACTGTTGGTATGGTGCATTGTGGTGACAAGGGCATGGAACATTGTGATAGCCATGTCATGCAGTATTGTGAAGACTGGTGTCAGGGAGCATTGTGTTGACATATGTAATGGCCCATTGTGATGACAATGGCCTGGAGCATTGTCATGCCAATTGTCATGGAGGATTCTGATGACAAAGGTAATGGAGCATTGTGATGACAATTGCTTGGAGCATTGAGCTGACAAGGGTCAGGGAGCATTGTGCTGACAAGTGCATGGAGAATTGTGATGACAAGCGTCATGGAGCATTCTCATGACAAGCTTGTGGAGTATTTTGATGACAGTGGCTTGGAGCACTGTGATGAAAACGGCATGGGGCATTGTGTTGAAAAAGGCATGGAGGCTTTTCGTGACAGGGTTCAAGGAGCATTCTGACAAGTGTCAGGGAGCATTGTGATGACAAGTGTATTGAGAATTTTGATGACAAAAGTCATGGAGCATTGTGATGAAAAGTGCATGGGGTATTGTGATGACAGGCATCATGGAGCGTTGTGATGACAAGTGTTATGGAACATTTTGATCACAAGGGTTTGGAGAATTGTGATGACAGAAGTCATGGATCATTTTGATTTCAAGGAGCATGAAGCATTGTGATAACAAGGGCATGAAGCAATGTGATCCCAAGGTTCATGGAGGATTGTGATGACAATGGAAATGGAGTATTGTGATGACAAGCGCATAGAGCATTGTAATCACAAGGTCATGTAGCATTTTGCTGACAATGTCATGGAGCATTGTGATGTCAGGTGTCATGGAGCACTGTGATGACAACCGTAACAGAGCATTGTGAATACAGGGGTCATGGAGCATTGGGATGACAAGGGCATGGATCATTGTGATGACAAGTGTCATGGAGCATTGGGCTGAAAATGTTCATGGACTATTGTGATGACAGGGGTCATGGAGCATTGTGATGACAGAGGTCATGGAGCATTTTGATTTCATTGTGATGACAATAGCATGAAGCATTATGATGATGGGCATGGTGCATTTTGATGACAGGGTTCATGGATCATTGACATGAAATGGGGCATGGAGCATTGTGATTACAGGGGTCTTGGAGCACTGTGATGACAAGGGCATGGAGCATTTTGATGAGAAGGACATGGAACATTCTGATTGCATGTATCATGGAGCTTTGTGATGACAAGGCCATGGAGCTTTTTGATTACAGGGGTCTTGGAGCATTGTGATGACAAGGGTCATGGAGCCTTTTGATGACAAGGCCGTGGAACATAGTGATGGCAGTTGTCATGGAGCATTGTTATGACAGAGGTAAAGGAGCACTGTGATCAGAAGGGCATGGAGCATTTTGATTACAAGTTTTATGGAGCAATACCATGACAAATTTGTGTACCGTTGTGATGAAAAGCACGTAGTACATTGTGATGACAAGGGTCATGGAGCATTGTTGTGACAAAAGCATGGAGCATTTTGATGACAAGGGTCACGGAGCATTGTGATGAAAAGTTCATGGAGCACTGTGGTTATAAATGTCACAGAACCTTGTGATGACGCTGGCATGGACCATTGTGATGACAAATGTTATGAAGCATTGTGATGACTTGAGTCATGGAGCATTGTCATGACATTGGTCATGGAGCATTGTGATGACAAGGGCATGGAGCATTGTGGTGACAGGGGCATGGAACATTGGTCTGACAAGTTTCATAGATTATAGTGATGACAGTGGACATGGTGCATTGTGATGACAAGGACATGGATCATTGTGATGAGAAAGTCATGGAATATTGTGAAGACAGGTGTCAGGGAGCATTGTGATGACATATGTCATTGTCCATTACAATGACAATAGCAGGGAGCATTCTGATGCCAAATGTAATGGAGGATTTTGATGACAAATATAATGGAGCATAGTGATGACTAGGGCTTGGAGCATTATGATGACAAGGGGCATTGAGAATTTTCATGAAAAGGTCGTGAAGCATTGTGATGACAAGGTCCTCGAGCATTGTGATGTGAAATCCATAGAGACTTGTGATGACAAATCTCATGGAGCATACTGATGAAAAGGGGCAAGGACCATTGTGATTACAGGGGTCTTGGAACATTGTGATGACATGGGCATGGAGCATTGTGAGGAGAAGGCCAAGGAGCATTCTGAAGACATGTTTCATTGAGCTTTGTGATGACAAGAGCATGGAGCATTGGGTTTAAAGGTGTCTTGGAGCATTGTGATGGAAAGGGCATGGATCATTGTGATGAAAAAGGCATGGAGCCTTGTCATGACAGGGTTCAAGGAGTATACAGACAACATGTGTCAGGGAGCATTTTGATGACAAGTGTATTGAGCATTGTGATGACAAAGGTCATGGAGCATTGTAATGAGAAGACCATGGATAATTGTGATGACGAGTGTCATGGGGCACTGTGATGACAAGTGTTATGGAATATAGTGATCACAAGGGTTTGGAGCATTGTTATGACAGAGGTCATGGAGCATTTTCAATTCATTGTGACGGCAATAGCATGAAGCATTATGATGATGGGCATGGTGCATTGTGATGACAGGATCATGGATCATTGAGATGAAAATTGGCATAGAGCATTGTGATTACAGGGTTTATGGAGCATTGCTATGATAAATATGTGGACCGTTGTGATGAAAAGCGCATGGCACATTGTGATGACAAGGGTCATGGAGCATTTTTCTGACAAAGCCATGGAGCATTGTGATGACAAGAATCACAGAGCATTGTGGTGAAATGTTAATGGAGAATTGTTGTTACAATGGTCATAGAGCCTTGTGATGACGCCGGCATGGACAACTGTGATGAGAAATGTTATGAAGCATTGTGATGACTGGAGTCACGTAGCATTGTGATGACAGGGGTCAAGGAGTACTGTGATGACAAGGGCATGGAGCATTGTGATGACAAGGACACGGATCATTGTGGTGACAGAGGCATGGATCATTGGTCTCACAAGTTTCATAGATTATTGTGATGACAGGGGACATGGTGCATTGTGATGACAAGGGCATGGATCATTGTGATGAGAAGGTCATGGAGTATTGTGAAGACAGGTGTCAGGGAGCATTGTGATGACATATGTCATGGTCCATTGCGATTACAATGGCAGGGAGCATTGTGATGCCAAATGTAATGGAGGATTGTGATGACAAATATAATGGAGCATTGTGAGGACTAGGGCTTTGATCATTATGATGACAAGGGCAATTGAGAATTTTCAGGACAATGTCGTGAAGCATTTTGATGATAAGATCCTGGAGCATTGTGATGAGAAAAACATGGAGCAATGTGATGACAACTCTCTTGGAGCATACTGATGAAAAGGGGCATGGACCATTGTGATTACAGGGGTCTTGGAACATTGTGATGACATGGGCATGGAGCATTGTGAGGAGAAGGCCAAGGAGCATTCTGAAGACATGTTTCATTGAGCTTTGTGATGACAAGGGCATGTAACACTGTGATTGCAGGGGTCTAGGAGCATTGTGATGAAAAGGGCATGGATCATTGTGATGGAAAAGGCATGGAGCCTTGTCATGACAGGGTTCAAGGAGCAAACTGACGACAAGTGTCAGGGAGCATTTTGATGACAAGTGTATTGAGCATTGTGATGAGAAAAGTCATGGAGCCTTGTGATGACAAGGCCATGGAACATCGTAATGGCAGGGGTCATGGAGCCTTGTAATGACAGGGGTAATGGAGCACTGTGATGGCAAGGGCATGGAGCATTGTGATGAGAAGTCCATGGAGCATTCTGATGGCATGTGTCATGGAGCTTTGTGAAGACAATGGCATGGAGCAATGTGATGAGAGCGTTCATGGAGCATTGTGATGACAATGACATGGAGCATTGTGATGCCAAGGGTCATGGATATTTGTGATGACAAATGTCATGGAGCATTTTGATGGCAAGGGCGTTGTGCATTGTGATGAGAAGAGCAGGGAGAATTGTGATGACAGGGTCATGGAGCAATTTGATGAAAATTGTCATGGAACATTTTGATGACAGGTGTTATGGAACATTATGATGTCAGGGGTCATCGAACATTGTGATGATATGTGCATGTAGCATGGTGATGACAGGAGTCATGGAACATTGTGATGACAGGGTGAGGGAGTATTGTGACAAAGAGTGATGTAGCATTTTGATATCAGTGGAGAGAGAGCACTTTGATGAGAAGTGCATGGAGCATTATGATGACAATGTTTATGGAGCATTGTGATGACAAGATTGTAGAACACTGTGATGACAAGCGCATTGTGCATTGTGATGACATGTGTCATGGAGCATTGTGCTGACAAGCGCATGGAGCATTGTGATGACAAGGGTCATGGAGCATTGTGCTGAGAAAGGTATAGAGCATTGTGATGACAAGGGTCAAAGAGCATTGTGATGAAAAGTTCATGGAGCATTGTGGTTAAATATGTCACAGAGACTGTTGATGACTAGGGCATGGACCATTGTGATGACAAGGGTCATGAAGCATTGTGATGACTGGAGTCACGGAGCACTGTGATGACAGGGGTCATGGAGGATTGTGATAACAAGGGCATGGAGCATTGTGATGACAAGGACATGGAACAATAGTCTAATAAATTTCATGGATTGTTGCGATGATAGTTGGAATGGCACATTGTGATGAGAAGGGCATGGAGCATTGTGATGACCAGGTAATGCAGTATTGTGAAGACAGCTGTCAGGGAGCATTGTGATAACATATGTAATGGCCCATTGTGATTACAATGGCATGGAGCTCTGTGATGCCAAGTGTCATGGAGGATTCTCATGACAAATGTAATGGAACATTGTGATGACAATGGCTGGGAGCATTGTGATGACATGTGTCGGGGAGCATTGTGCTGACAAGTGCATGGAGAATTGTGATGACAAGGGTCATGGAGCATTCTGATGACAAGCTTGTGGAGTATTGTGATGACAATGGCATGGAGCATTGTGATGAATACGGCATGGGGCATTGTGTTGAAAATGTCATGGAGCCTTTTCGTGACAGGGTTCAAGGAGCATTCTGATGACAATGTCAGGGAGCATTGTGATGACGTATATTGAGAAATGTGATGACAAAGGTCATGGAACACTGTGATGAAAAGGGGATGGAGTATTGTTGTGACAGGCATCATGGAGCGTTTTGATGACAAGTGTTATGGAACATTGTTGTCACATGGGTTTGGAGCATTGTGATGACGGAGGTCATGGATTGTTTTGATTTCAAGGAGCATGGAGCATTGAGATGACAAGGGAATGAAGCAATGTGATTCCAAGGTTCATGGAGGATTGAGATGACAATGGAAATGGAGTATTTTGATGACAAGCGCATAGAGCATTGTAATGACAACGTCATGGAGCATTCTGCTGACAAAGGCATGGAGCATTGTGATGAAATGTGTCAAGGAGCACTGTGATGACAAACGTCATGGAGCATTGTGAATACAGGTGTCATGGAGCATTGGCATGACAAGGGCATGGATCATTGTGATGACAAATGTCATGGAGCACTAGGCTGAAAATGTTCATGGACTGTTGTGATGACAGGGGTCATGGAGCATAGTGATGAGTAGAGAATGGAGCATTGTGATGACAAGAGTCCCGGATCATTGTGTTGTCAGGAATCATGGATTGTTGTGATGACAGTGGTCATGGAGCATTGTGATTATATTGGCCATGGAGCATTGTGATGTGTTGTTCGTGGAGCATTGGGCTGAATATGTTAATGGATTATTGTGATGACAAGGGTCATGGAGCATTGTATGACAAGGCAATGGAGAATGGTGATGACAAGGTCCTGGAGCACTGTGATGAGATGACCATGGAGACTTGTGATGACAAGTCTCACGGAGCATTCTGATGAAAAGGGGCATGGAACATTGTGATTACAGGGGTCTTGGAGCATTGTGATGAATAGGGCATGGATCATTGTGATGGGAATGCCATGGAGCATTCTGATGACATGCTTCATGGACTTTTGTGATGACAAGCCCATGGATCTTTGTGATTACAGTGATCTTGGAGCATTGTGATGAAAAGGGCACGGAGCATTGTGATGAAAATGCATGGAGCCTTGTCATGACAGGGTTCAAGGAGCATACTGACGACAAGTGTCAGGGAGAATTGTGATGACAATAGTATTGAGCATTGTGATGACAAAGGTCATGGAGCATTGTGATGAGAAGACCATGGATAATTGAGATGATGAGCGTCATAGGGTGTTGTGATGATAAGTGTTATGGAACATTGTGATCACAAGGGTTTGGAGCATTATGATGACAGAGGTAATGGAGCATTTTGATTTCATTTTGATGACAATAGCCTGAAGCATTATGATGATGGGCATGGTGCATTTTGATGACAGGGTTCATGGAGCATTGAGATGAAAAGGGGCATGGAGCATTGTGATTACAGGGGTCTTGGAGCATTGTGATGACAAGGACATGGAGCATTGTTATGAGAAGGCCATGGAACATTCTGATGACATGTGTCATTGAGCTTTGTGATGAAAAGGGCATGGAGCATTGTGATTACAGGGCTCTTGGAGCATTGTGATGACAAGGGTCATGGAGCCTTGTTATGACAAGGCCGTGGAACATTGTGATGGCAGGGGTCATGGAGCATTTTTATGACAGATGTAATGGAGCATTGTGATGAGAAGGGCATTGAGCATTGGCCTGAAAGCTTTCATGGATTATTGTGATGAGAGTGGGAATGGAGCATTGTGATGACAAGGCGACGGAACACTGTGATACATGAGTTATGGAGGATTGTGATGAAAATGGCATGGAGCATTTTGATGAGAAGTGCATCGAGCATTGTGATGACAAGTGTCATGGAGCTTTGTGATGACAAGTGCATGGAGCAATGGGATGAGAGGGTTCTTGGAGCATTGTGATGACAATGACATGGAGCATTGTGATGCCAAGGGTCCTGGAGCTTTGTGATGACAAAGGTCATGGAGCACTTTGATGACAAGCATGTGGTGCATTGTGCTGAGAAGGTGAGGGATCATTTTTTTTTGAATGATTTAATAAAATTTGTTAGGGGCATTTTGAGAAATGTTTTTATTATAGTTTTTTTTTTAACCCACTTTTTATTTATTTATTTATTTGTTTATTTATTTATTTATTTATTTATTTATGGCTGTGTTGGGTCTTCGTTTCTCTGCGAGGGCCTTCCCTAGTTGTGGCAAGTGGGGGCCACTCCTCATCACGGTGCGCGGGCCTTTCATTATCGTGGCCTCTCTTGTTGCGGAGCACAGGCTCCAGACGCACAGGCACAGTAATTGTGTCTCACGGGGCTAGCTGCTCCGTGGCATGTGGTATCTTCCCAGACCTGGGCTCGAACCCATGTCCCCTGCATTGGCAGGCAGACTCTCAACCACTGCACCACCAGGGAAGCCCCCTTAAGGTGAGGGATCATTTTGATGACAGGGTCATGCAGCAATTTGTTCAAAAATGTAATGGAACATTTTGTTGACAGGGGTTACAGAACATTGTGATGCCATGGGTCATGGAGCGTTGGGATGAAAAGTGTCATGGAGCATTTTGATGAGAGTGGTTATGGAAAATTTTGATGTCAGAGGGGTCCTGGAACATTGTGATTACAGGGTAGAGGGAGGACTGTGATGACTAGTGATGGAACATTGTGATATCTCAGGTGAGAGAGCATTTGGATGAGAAGTGCATGGAGCATTGTGATTACAAGTTTTATGGAGCATAGCGATGACAAGGTTGTGGATCTTTGTGATGAAAAGCGTGTGGCACATTGTGATGACAAGGGTCATGGAACATTGTTCTGACAAAGGCATGGAGAATTGTGATGACAAGGGTCACGGGGCATTGTGATGAAAAGTTCATGGAGCATTGTGGTTACAAACGTCACAGAGCCTTGTGATGACGCGGGCATGGACCATTGTGATGACAAAAGTTATGAAGCAATGTGATGACTGGATTCACGGAGCATTGTGATGACAGGGGTCATGGAGCATTGTGATGACAAGAGCATGGAACATTGTGATGACAGGGACATGGAGAGTTGTGGTGACAAGTTTCAGAGATTATTGTGCTGACAGTGGACACGGTGCATTGTGAAGACAAGGGCATGGAGCATTGTCATGAGAAGTTCATGGAGTATTGTGAAGAGAGCTGTCAGAGAGCATTGTGATGACATATGTCATAGTCCATTGCGATGACAATGGCAGGGAGCATTGTGATGCCAAATGTAATGGAGGATTGTGATGACAAATATAATGGAGCATTGTGATGACTAGGGCTTGGAGCATTATGATGACAAGGGTCATTGAGAATTTTCATGACAAGGTCGAGAAGCATTGTGATGACAAGCTCCTGGAGCATTGTGATGAGAAAACCATGGAGCCTTTTGATGAATAGTCTCATGGAGCATACTGATGAAAAAGGGAAAGGAGCATTCTGATTACAGGGTTCTTGGAACATTGTGATAACAAGGGCATGGAGCATTGTGATGACAAGTGCATGGAACATTGTTCTAATTAGTTTCATGGATTATTGTGATGACAGTTGGAATGGCGCATTGTGATGACAAGGGCATGGAGCATTGTGATGACCAGGTCATGCATTATTGTGAAGAGAGGTGTCAGGGAGCATTGTGATGACATATGTAATGGCCCATTGTGAAGACAATGGCATGGAGCATTGTGATGCCAAGTGTCATGGAGGATTCTGATGACAAATGTAATGGAGCATTGAGATGACAATGGCTTGGAGCATTGTGATGACAAGGGTCAGGGAGCATTGTGCTGACAAGTGCATGTAGAATTGTGATGAGAAGTGTCATGGAGCAGTCTGTTGACAACCTTGTGGAGTATTTTGATGACAATGGCATGGAGCATTGTGATGAAAACGGCATGGGGCTTTGTGATGAAAAATGCATGGAGCGCTTTTCTGACAGGGTTCAATGAGCATTCTGACGACAAGTGTCAGGAAGAATTGTGATGACAATTGTATTGAGAATTGTGATGAGAAAGATCATGGAGTATTGTGATGAAAAGGCCATGGAGTATTGTGATGACAGGCATCATGGAGCGTTGTGATAACAAGGGCATGAAGCAATGTGATCCCAAGGTTCATGGAGGATTGTGATGACAATTGTAATGGAGTATTGTGATGACAAGCACATAGAGCATTGTAATGAGAAGGTCATGTAGCATTTTGCTGACAAAGGCATGGAGCATTGTGGTGACAGGTGTCATGGAGCATTGGGATGACAAGGGCATAGATCATTGTGATGACAAGGGTCATGGAGCATTGGGCTGAAAAAGTTCATGGAGTATTTTGATGACAGGGGTCATGGAGCATTGGGATAACAAGGGCATGGAGCATTGTGATGACAAGGGCATGGAACATTGGTCTAATAAGATTCATGGATTATTTCGATGGCAGTTGGAATGAAGCATTGTGATGACAAGGACATGGAGCATTGTGATGACAAGAGTCCCGCATCATTGTGTTGTCAGGTGTCATGGAGTGTTGTGATGACAGTGGTCATGGAGCATCGTGATGATATTGGTCAGAGAGCATTGTGATGAGAATGTCATGGAGCATTGGGCTGAAAATATTCATGGAGTATTGTGATGAAAGGGGTCATGGAGCATTGTGATGAAAATGGCGTGGATCATTGTGATGAAAAAGGCATGGATCCTTGTCATGACAGGGTTCAAGGAGAATACTGACGACAAGTGTCAAGGAGCATTGTGATGACAAGCGTATTGAGCATTGTGATGACAAAGATCATGGCGCATTGTGATGACAAGACCATGGATAATTGTGATGATGAGCGTCATGGAGTGTTGTGATTATAAGTGTTATGGAACATTGTGATCACAAGGGTTTGGAGCATTATGATGACAGAGGTCATGGAGTATTTTGATTTCATTGTAATGCCAATAGCCTGAAGAATTATGATGATGGGCATGGTGCATTGTGATGGCAGTGTTAATGGAGCATGGAGATGAAAAAGGGCATGGAGCATTGTGATTACAGGGTTCTTGGAGCATTGTGATGACAAGGGCATGGAGCATTGTGAGGAGAAGGCCATGGAACCTTCTGATGATATGCGTCATGGAGCTTTGTGATGACAAGGGCATGGAGCATTTTAATTACAGTTGTCTTGGAGCATTGTGATGACAAGGGTCATGGAGCCTTGTGATGACAAGGCCGTGGAATCTTTTGATGGCCGGGGTCATGGAGCATTGTTATGACAGAGTTAATGGAGCATTGTGATGAGAAAGGCATTGAGCATTGGTCTGAAATATTTCATGTATTTTTGTGATGAGAGTGGGCATGAAGCATTGTGATGACAAGGGCACGGAACACTGTGATACCTGTGTCATGGAGGATTGTAAGGACAAGGGCATGGAGCAATGTGATGAGAGAGTTCATGGAGCATTGTGATGACAATGACATGGAGCATTGTGAGGAGAAGGCCATGGAACATTCCGATTACATGCATCAGGTAGCTTTGTGATGACAAGGGCTAGGAGCATTGTGATTACAGTGTTCTTGGAACATTGTGATGAAAAGGGCATGGATAATTGTGATGAAAAAGGCATGGAGCCTTGTCATGACAGGGTTAAAGGAGCATACTGACAAGTGTCAGGGAGCATTGTGATGACAAGTGTATTGAGCATTGTGATGACAAAGATCATGGAGCATTGTGATGACAAGACCATGGATAATTGTGATGATGATTGTCATGGGGTGTTGTGATGATAAGGGTTATGGAACATTATGATCACAATGGTTGGGAGCATTTTGATGACAGAGGTCATGAAGAATTTTGATTTCATTGTAATGATAATAGCTTGAAACATTATGATGATGGGCATGGTTCATTGTGATGACAGGGTTCATGGAAAATTGAGATGAAAAAGGGCATGGAGCATTGTGATTTAAGGGGTATTGGAGCATTGTGATGACAAGCGCATAGAGCATTGTAATGACAAGGTCATGTAGAATTTTGCTGACGAAGGCATGGAGCATTGTGATGACCGGGTCATTGAACATTGGTCTGACAAGTTTCCTAGATTATTGTGATGACAGTGGACATGGTTCATTGTGATGACAAGGGCATGGAGCATTGTGATGCCAAATGTAATGGAGGATTGTGATGACAAATATAATGGTGCATTGTGATGACTAGGGCTTGGAGCATTATGTTGACAAGGGCCATTGAGAATTTTCATGACAATGTCGTGAAGCATTGTGATGATAAGTTCCTGGAGCACTGTGATGAGAAAGTCATGGAGCCTTATGATGACAAATCTCATGGAGCATACTGATGAAAAGGGGCATGGAGCATTCTGATTACAGGCGTTTTGGAACATTATGATAACTAGGGCATGGAGCATTGTGATGACAAGTACATGGGGCATTGCTCTAATAAGTTTCATGGATTATTGTGATGACAGTTGGAATGGCGCATTGTGATGACAAGGGCATGGAGCATTGTGATGACCAGGTCATGCATTATTGTGAAGAGAGGTGTCAGGGAGCATTGTGATGACATATGTAATGGCCCATTGTGAAGACAATGGCATGGAGCATTGTGATGCCAAGTGTCATGGAGGATTCTGATGACAAATGTAATGGAGCATTGAGATGACAATGGCTTGGAGCATTGTGATGACAAGGGTCAGGGAGCATTGTGCTGACAAGTGCATGTAGAATTGTGATGAGAAGTGTCATGGAGCAGTCTGTTGACAACCTTGTGGAGTATTTTGATGACAATGGCATGGAGCATTGTGATGAAAACGGCATGGGGCTTTGTGATGAAAAATGCATGGAGCCTTTTTGTGACAGTTTTCAAGGAGCATTATAACGACAAGTGTCAGGGAACATTGTGATGACAAATGTATTGAGAATTGTGATGACAAAGGTCATGAAGCACTGTGATGAAAGGGGCATGGATTATTGTGATGACAGGCATCATGGAGCGTTGTGATGAAAACTGTTTTAGAACATTGTGATCACAAGTGTTTGTAGCCTTGTGATGACAGAGGTCATGGATCATTTTGATTTCAAGGAGCATGGTGCATTGTGATGACAAGGGCATGAAGCAATGTGATCCCATGGTTCATGGAGGATTGTGATGAAAATGGTAATGGAGTATTGTGATGACAAGCGCATAGAGCATTGTAATGAAAAGGTCATGTATCATTTTGCTGACAAAGGCATGGAGCATTGTGATGACAGGTGTCATGGAGCAGTGTGATGACAAGCGTCACGGAGCACTGTGAATACAGGGGTCATGGAACATTGGGATGAAAAGAGCATGGATCACTGTGATGAAAAGTGTCATGGAGCATTGGGCTGAAAATGTTCATGGAGCATTGTGATGACTAGGGAATGGAGCATTGTGATGACAAGAGTCCCGGATCATTGTGTTGTCAGGTGTCATGGAGTGTTGTGATGAGAGTGGTCATGGAGCATTTTGATGATATTTGACATGGAGTACTGTGATGAGAATTTCATGGAACATTGGGCTGAAAATGTTCATGGAGTATTGTGATGACAGGGGTCATGGAGCATTGTGATGACAAGGGAATGGAACATGGTGATGACAAGGTCCTGGAGCACTGTGATGATAAGAGCATGGAGATTTTTGATGACAAGTCTCATGGAGCATTCTAATGAAAAGGGGCATGGAGCATTGTGATTACAGGGGTCTTGGAACATTCTGATGACATGTGTCATGGAGCTTTGTGACGACAAGGGCATGGAGCACTGTGATTACAGGGGTCTTGGAGCATTGTGATGAAAAGGGCATGGATCATTGTGATGAAAAGGCATGGAGCCTTGTCATGACAGGGTTCAAGGAGCATACTGACGACATGTGTCAGGGAGCATTGTGATGACAAGTGTACTGAAAATTGTGATGACAAAGGTCATGGAGCATTGTGATGAGGAGACCATGGATAATTGTAATGATGAGCATCATAGGGTGTTGTGATGATAAGTGTTATGGAACTTTGTGATCACAAGGGTTTGGAACATTATGATGACAGTGGTCTTGGATAATTTTGATTTCATTGTGATGACAATAGCCTGAAGCATTATGATGATGGGCATGTAGCATTGTGATGAGAAGGCCATGGAACATTCTGATGGCATGTGTCATGGAGCTTTGCGATGACAAGGGCATGGAGCATTATGATTACAGCGATTTGGAGCATTGTGATGACAAGGATCATGGAGCTTTGTGATGACAAGGCCATGGAATATTGTGATGGCAGGGGTCATGGAGCATTGTTATGACAGAGGTAATGGATCATTGTGATGAGAAGGGCATTGAGCATTGGTCTGAATTATTTCATGGATTACTGTGATGAGAAGGGCATTGAGCATTGTGATGACAAGTGTCATGGAGCTTTGTGGTGACAAGGGCATGGAGCAATGTGATGAGAAGGCTCATTGAGCATTGTGATGACAATTGCATGGAGCATTGTGATGCCAAGGGTCATGGAGCATTGTTCTGACAAAGGCATGGAACATTGTAATGACAAGGGTCACGGAGAATTGTGATGAAATGTTCATGGAGCATTGTGGTTACAAAGGTCACAGAGCCTTGTCATGACGCGGGCATGGACCGCTGTGATGACAAACTTTATGAAGCATTGTGATGACTGGAGTCACGGAGCATTGTGATGACAAGGGTCATGCAGCATTGTGATGACAAGGGCATGGAGCATTGTGATTACAGGGCTCTTGGAGCATTGTGATGACAAGCGTCATGGAGCCTTGTGATGACAAGTCCGTGGAACATTGTGATGGCAGGGGTCATGGAGCTTTGTTATGACAGGGGTCATGGAGCAATGTGATGACAAGGGCATGGAGCATTGTGATTACAGGTGTCTTGGAGCATTGTGATTAAAAGGGCATGGATCATTGTGATGAAAAAGGCATGGAGACGTGTCATGACAGGGTTAATGGAGCATACTGATGACAAGTGTCAGGGAGCATTGTGATAACAAGTGTATTAAGCATTGTGATGACAAAGGTCATGGAGCATTGTGATGAGAAGACCATGGACAATTGTGATGATGAGCGTCAAGGGGTGTTGTGATGATAAGTGTTATGGTACATTGTGATCACCAGGGTTTGGAGAATTGTGATGACAGAGGTCATGGAGCATTTTGATTTCATTGTGATGACAATAGCCTGAAGCATTATGATGATGGGCATGGTCCATTGTGATAACAGGTTTCATGCAGCATTGAGATGAAAAGACGCATGGAGCATTTTGATTACAAGGGTCTTGGAGCATTGTGATGACAAGGGCATGGAGAATTTTGATGACAGGGCCATGGAACATTTTGATGACATGCATCATGTAGCTTTTTGATGACAAGGGCATGGAGCATTTTGATTAGATGGGTCGTGGAGCATTGTGATGACAAGTGTCATGGAGCCTTGTGATGACAAGGCCGTGGAACATTGTGATGGCAGGAGTCATGGAGCGTAGTTACGACAGAGGTAAAGGAGCACTGTGATGAGAAGGGCATGGAGCATTGATCTGAAATGATTCATGGATTATTGTGATGAGAGTGGGCATAGAGCATTGAGATGATAAGGGCATGGAACACTGTGATACATGGGTCATGGAGCAATGTAATGACAAGGGCATGGGGCATTGTGATGAGAAGGGCATCGAGCATTGTGATTACAAGTGTCATGGAGCTTTGTGATGACAAGGGCATGGAGAAATGTGATGAGAGGGTTCATGGAGCATTGTGATGACAATGACATCGAGCATTGTGATGCCGGGGGTCATGGAGCTTTGTGATGACAAAGGTCATGGAGCATTTGATGACAAGTGCATGGTGCATTGTGATGAGAATGGCAGGGAGTATTTTGATGCCAGGGTCATGCAGCAATTTGATGAAAAGTGTATTGGAACATTTTGATGACAGGGGTTATAGAACATTGTGATGTCAGGGGTCAAGGAACATTGTGATGATAAGGGGATGTAGCATTGTGATGACAGGGGTCATGGGACATTGTGATTACAGGGGTGAGGGAGTATTGTGACGACTAGTGATGAAACACTGTGATATCTCTGGTGAGAGAGCATTTTGATGAGAAGTGTATGGAGCATTGTGATTACAAGGTTTATGGAGCATTGCAATGACAAGTTTCTGGACCATTGTGATGAAAAGCGAATGGCACATTGTGATGACAAGGGTCATGGAACATTTTTCAAACAAAGGCATGGAGCATTTTGATGACAATGGTCACGGAGCATTGTGATGAAAACGGCATGGGGCATTGTGATGAAAATGGCATGGAGCCTTTTCGTGACAGGGTTGAAGGAGCATTCTGATGACAAGTGTCAGGGAGCATTTTGATGACAAGTGAACTGAGCATTGTGATGACAAAGGTCATGGAGCATTGTGATGAAAAGGGCATGGAATTTTGTGATGACAGTCATCATGGAGCATTGTGATGACAAGTGTTATGGAACTTTGGGATCACAATGGTTTGGAGCATTGTGATGACAGAGGTCATGGATCATTTTGATTTCAAGGAGCATGGAGCATTGTGATGACAAGGGCATGAAGCAATGTGATCCCAAGGTTCATGGAGGATTGTGATGACAATGGAAATGGAGTATTTTGATGACAAGCACATAGAGCATTGTAATGACAAGGTCATGTAGCATTTTGCTTACAAAGTCATGGAGCATTGTGATGACAGGTGTAATGGAGCACTGTGATGACAAGCGTCACGAAGCATTGTGAATACAGGGGTCATGGAGCATTGGGATGACAAGGGCATGGATCATTGTGATGACAAGTGTCATGGAGTATTGGGCTGAAAATATTCATGGAGTATTGTGATGACAGGGGTCATAGAGCATTTTGATTAGAAGGTCATGGAGCATTGGGCTGAAAAAGTTCATGGAGTATTGTGATGACAGGGATCATGGAGCATTTTGATGACAAGTTCCTGGAGCACTTTGATGAGAAGACAATGGAAACTTGTGATGACAAGTCTCATGGAGCATTCTGATGAAAAGGGACATGGAACATTGTGATTACAGGGGTCTTGGAGCATTGTGATGACAAGGGCATGGAGCATTGTGATGAGAAGGCCATGGAGCATTCTGATGACATGCATCATTGAGCTTTATGATGACAAGGGTATGGAGCATTGTGATTACAGGTGTCTTGGAGCATTGTGATTAAAATGGCATGGATCATTGTGATGAAAAAGGCATGGAGACGTGTCATGACAGGGTTAATGGAGCATACTGATGACAAGTGTCAGGGAGCATTGTGATAACAAGTGTATTAAGCATTGTGATGACAAAGGTCATGGAGCATTGTGATGAGAAGACCATGGATAATTGTGATGATGAGCGTGAAGGGGTGTTGTGATGATAAGTGTTATGGTACATTGTGATCACCAGGGTTTGTAGCATTGTGATGACAGAGGTCATGGAGCATTTTGATTTCATTGTGATGACAATAGCCTGAAGCATTATGATGATGGGCATGGTCCATTGTGATGACAGGTTTCATGCAGCATTGAGATGAAAAGACGCATGGAGCATTTTGATTACAAGGGTCTTGGAGCATTGTGATGACAAGGGCATGGAGAATTTTGATGACAGGGCCATGGAACATTCTGATGACATGCGTCATGTAGCTTTTTGATGACAAGGGCATGGATCATTTTGATTAGATGGGTCGTGGAGCAATGTGATGACAAGTGTCATGGAGCCTTGTGATGACAAGGCCGTGGAACATTGTGATGGCAGGTGTCATGGAGCATAGTTATGACAGAGGTAAAGGAGCATTGTGATGAGAAGGGCATGGAGCATTGATCTGAAATGATTCATGGATTATTGTGATGAGAGTGGGCATAGAGCATTGTGACGATAAGGGCATGGAAAACTGTGATACATGGGTCATGGAGGATTGTAATGACAAGGGCATGGGGCATTGTGATGAGAAGGGCATCGAGCATTGTGATTACAAGTGTCATGGAGCTTTGTGATGACTAGGGTATGGATAAATGTGATGAGAGGGTTCATGGAGCATTATGATGACAATGACATGGAGCATTGTGATGTCAAGGGTCATGGAGCTTTGTGATGACAAAGGTCATGGAGCATTTTGATGACAAGTGCATGGTGCATTGTGATGAGAATGGCAGGGAGTATTTTGATGCCAGGGTCATGCAGCAATTTGATGAAAAGTGTATTGGAACATTTTGATGACAGGGGTTATAGAACATTGTGATGTCAGGGGTCAAGGAACATTGTGATGATAAGGGGATGTAGCATTGTGATGACAGGGGTCATGGGACATTGTGATTACAGGGGTGAGGGAGTATTGTGACGACTAGTGATGAAACACTGTGATATCTCTGGTGAGAGAGCATTTTGATGAGAAGTGTATTGAACATTGTGATTACAAGGTTTATGGAGCATTGCAATGACAAACTTCTGGACCATTGTGATGAAAAGCGAATGGCACATTGTGATGACAAGGGTCATGGAACATTTTTCAAACAAAGGCATGGAGCATTTTGATGACAATGGTCACGGAGCATTGTGATGAAAACGGCATGGGGCATTGTGATGAAAATGGCATGGAGCCTTTTCGTGACAGGGTTGAAGGAGCATTCTGATGACAAGTGTCAGGGAGCATTTTGATGACAAGTGAACTGAGCATTGTGATGACAAAGGTCATGGAGCATTGTGATGAAAAGGGCATGGAATTTTGTGATGACAGTCATCATGGAGCATTGTGATGACAAGTGTTATGGAACTTTGGGATCACAATGGTTTGGAGCATTGTGATGACAGAGGTCATGGATCATTTTGATTTCAAGGAGCATGGAGCATTGTGATGACAAGGGCATGAAGCAATGTGATCCCAAGGTTCATGGAGGATTGTGATGACAATGGAAATGGAGTATTTTGATGACAAGCACATAGAGAATTGTAATGACAAGGTCATGTAGCATTTTGCTGACAAAGTCATGGTGCATTGTGATGACAGGTGTCATGGAGCACTGTGATGACAAGCGTCACGGAGCATTGTGAATTCAGGGGTCATAGAGCATTGGGATGACAAGGGCATGGATCATTGTGATGACAAGTGTCATGGAGCAGTGGGCTGAAAATGTTCATGGAGTATTGTGATGACAGGGGTCATGGAGCTTTGTGATGACAGAGGTCAAGGAGAATTTTGATTTCATTGTGCTGACAATAGCCGGAAGCAATATGATGATGGGCATGATGCATTGTGATGACAGGGTTCATGGAGCATGGAGATGAATAGGGGCATGGAGCATTGTGATTACAGGTGTCTTGGAGCACTGTGATGACAGGGGCATGGAGCATTTAATGAGAAGTCCATGGAACATTCTGATGACATGTGTCATGGTGCTTTGTGATGACAAGGGCATGGAGCATTGTGATTATAGGGGTCTTGGAGCATTGTGATGACAAGTGTCATGGAGCCTTGTGATGACAAGGCCATGGAACATCGTGATGGATGGGGTCATGGAGCACTGTTATGACAGGGGTAATGGAGCATTGTGATGAGAAGGGCATGGAGCATTGTGATTACAAGTTTTATGGAGCATTGCAATGTGAAAATTGTGGACCGTTGTGATGAAAAGTGCGTGGCAAATTGTGATGAAAAGGGTCATGGAGCATTTTTTTGACAAAGGCATGGAGCATTGTGATGACAAGGGTCACGGAGCATTGTGATGAAATGTTCATGGAGCATTGTGGTTACAAACGACACTGAGCCTTGTGATGACGCGGGCATGGAGCATTGTGATGACAAATGTTATGAAGCATTGTGATGACTGGAGTCACGGATCATTGTGATGACAGGGGTCATGGTGCATTGTGATGACAAGGGCATGGAGCATTGTGATGAAAGGGGCATGGAGCATTCGTCTGACAACTTTCATAGATTATTGTGACGACAGTGGACATGGTGCAATGTGATGACAAGGACATGGATCATTGTGATGAGAAGGTCATGGAGTATTGTGAAGACAGTTGTCAGGGAGCATTGTAATGACATATGTCATGGTCCATTGCGATGACAATAGCAGGGAGCCTTGTGATGCCAAATGTAATGGAGGATTGTGTTGACAAATATAATGGAGCACTGTGATGACTAGGGCTTGGACCATTATGATGACAAGGGCCATTGAGAATTTTCAGGACAAGGTCGTGAAGCATTGTGATGACAACGTCCTGGAGCATTGTGATGAGAAAAACATGGAGCCTTGGGATGACAAATCTCATGGAGCATACTGATGAAATGGACATGGACCTTTGTGATTACAGGCGTCTTGGAACATTGTGATGACATGTGCATGGAGCATTGTGAGGAGAAGGCCAAGAGCATTCTGAAGACATGCGTCCTTTAGCTTTTTGATGACAAGGGTATGGAGCATTGTGATTACAGGGGTCTTGGAGCATTGTGATGAAAAAGTATGGAGCCTTGTCATGACAGGGTTCAAGGAGCATACAGACAACAAGTGTCAGGGAGCATTTTGATGACAAGTGTATTGAGCATCGTGATGACAAAGGTCATGGAGCATTGTGATGAGAAGTCCATGGATAAGTGTGATGACGAGCATCATGGAGCATTGTGATGACAAGCGTTTTGGAATATTGTGATCATAAGCGTTTGGAGCATTGTTATGACAGAGGTCATGGAGCATTTTGATTTCACTGTGATGACAATAGCATGAAGCATTATGATGATGGTCATGGTGCATTGTGATGACAGGGTTCATGAATCATTGAGATGAAAATGGGCATGGATCATTGTTGTTACAGGTTTCTTGGAACATTGTGATGAGAAGGGTCATGGAGCCTTGTGATGAAAAGGCCATGTAATATCGTGATGGCAGGGGTCATGGATCATGGGTATGACAGGGATATTGGAGCATTGTGATGGCAGGGCAAGGAGCATTGTGATGAGAAGGCCATGGAGCATTCTTATGATATGTGTCATGGAGGTTTGTGATGACAAGGACATGAAGCAATGTGATGAGAACCTTAATGGAGCATCGTGATGACAATGACATGGAGCATTTTGATGACAATTGCGTTGTGCATTGTGATGAGAAGGGTAGGGAGCATTGTGATGACAGGGTCATGGAGCAATTTGATGAAATGTGTCATGGGACATTTTGATGACAGTGGTTATGGAACATTGTGATGCCAGGGGTCATCGAACATTGTGATGATAAGTGCATGTAGCACTGTGATGACAGGAGTCATGGCACATTTTGATGACAGGGGTGAGGGAATATTGTGACTAATTGAGATGTAACTTTGTGATATCAGTGGTGAGAGAGCATTTTGGTGAGAAGTCCATGGAGCATTGTGATGACAAGTTTCATGGAGCATTGTGATGTCAAGATTGGGGAGCACTGTGATGACAAGCGCATGGTGCATTGGGATGACATGTGTCAAGGAGCATTGTGCTGACAAGTGCATGGAGCATTGTGATGACAAGGGTCATGGAGCATTGTGCTGAGAAAGGCATAGAGCATTGTGATGACAAGGGTCAAAGAGCATTGTGATGAAAAGTTCATTGAGCATTGTGGTTAAAATGGTCACAGAGACTGTTGATGACGAGGTCAAGGACCATTGTGATGACAAAGGTCATGAAGCATTGTGATAACAAGGGCATGGAGTATTGTGATGACAAGGGCATGGAGCATTGGTCTAATAAGTTTCATGGATTATTGCGATCACAGTTGGAATGGCGCATTGTGATTACCAGGGCATGGAGCATTGTGATGACCAGGTCATGCAGTATTGTGAAGACAGGTGTCAGGGAGCATTGTGATGACATATGTAATGACCCATTGTGATGACAATGGCATGGAGCATTGTGATGCCAAGAGTCATGGGAGGATTCTGATGACAAAGGTAATGGAGCATTGTGATGACAATGGCTTGGAGCATTGTGATGACAAGTGTCAGGGAGCATTGTGCTGACAAGTGCATGGAGAATTGTGATGACAAGGGTCATGGAGCATTCTGATGACAAGCTTTTGGAGTATTTTGATGACAATGGCATGGAGCATTGTGATGAAAAAGGCATGGAGTCTTTTCGTGACAGGGTTCAAGGAGCATTCTGATGACAAGTGTCAGGGAGCATTGTGATGACAAGCGTATTGAGAACTGTGATGACAAAGGTCATGGAGCATTGTGATGAAAAGGACATGGAGTATTGTGATGACAGGCATCATGGAGCATTGTGATGACAAGTGTTATGGAACACTGTGATCACAAGGTTTTGGAGCAATGTGATGACAGAGGTAATGGATCATTTTGATTTCAAGGATCATGGAGCATTTTTATGACAAGGGCAGGGAGCAATGTGATCCCAAGTTTCATGGAGGATTGTGATGACAACGGTAATGGAGTATTGTGAAGACAAGCACATGGAGCATTATAATGACAAGGTCATGTAGCATTTTGCTGACAAATGCATGGAGCATTGTGATGACAAGTGTCATGGTGCACTGTGATGACAAGCGTCATGGAGCATTGTGAATACAGGGGTCATGTAGCATTGGGATGACAAGGGCATAGATCATTGTGATGACAGGGGTCATGGAGCATTGTGATGACAGAGGTCATGGAGAATTTTGATTTCATTGTGCTGACAATAGCCAGAAGCATTATGATGATAGGCATGATGCATTGTGATGAGAGGGTTCATGGAGCATTGAGATGAAATGGGGCATGGAGCATTGTGATTACAGGGGACTTGGAGCATTTTGATGACAAGGGCATGGAGCATTGTGTGGAGAAGGACATGGAACATTCTGATGACATGTGTCATGGAGTTTTGTGATGACAAGGGCATGGAGCATTGTGCTTACAGGAGTCTTGGAGCATTGTGATGACAAGTGTCATGGAGCCTTGTGAAGAGAAGGACGTGGAACATTGTGATGGCAGTGGTAATGGAGCATTTTTATGACAGGGGTAATGGAGCATTGTGATGAGAAGGGAATGGAGCATTGTGATTACAAGGTTTATGGAGCATTGCGATGACAAATTTGTGGACCGTTGGTATGAAAAGCGTGTGGCACATTGTGATGACAAAGGTCATGGAGCATTTTTCTGACAAAGGCATGGAGCATTGTGATGACAAGGGTCACGGAGCATTGTGATGAAAAGTTCATGTAGCATTGTGTTTACAATGGTCACAGAGCCTTGCGATGACATGGGTATCGACAATTGTGATGACAAATGTTATGAAGAATTGTGATGACTGGAGTCACGGAGCATTGTGATGACAGGGGTCATGGAGCACTGTGATGAAAAGGGCATGGGACATTGTACTGAGAATGGCATACATCATTGTGATGACATGTGTCGTGGAGCACTGTGATGAAAATCATCACGGAGAATTGTGAATACAGGGGTCATGGAGCATTAGGATGACAAGGGCATGGATCATTGTGATGACAAGGTTCATGGAGCACTGGGCTGAAAATATTCCTGGAGTATTGTGATGACAGGGTTCATGGAGCATTGTGATGACAATGGAATGGAGTGTGGTGATGACAAGGTCCTGGAGCATTGTGATGAGATGACCAGGGATACTTGTGATTACAAGTTTCATGGAGCATTGTGATGAAAAGGGGCATGGAGCATTGTGATTACAGGGGTCTTGGAGCATTGTGATGACAAGGGCATGGAGCATTGTGAGGAGAAGGCCATGGAATATTCTGATTACATGCGTCATGGAGCTTTGTGATGAAAAGGGCATGGAGCATTGTGATTACAGGGGTCTTGGAGCATTGTGATGACAAGAGTCATGGAGCCTTGTGATGACAAGGCCGTGGAACATTGTGATGGCAGGTGTCATGGAGCATTGTTATGATAGAGGTAATGGAGCCTTGTGATGAGAAGGGCATTGAGCATTGGTCTGAAATGTTTCATGGATTGTTGTGATGAGAGTGGGCATGGAGCATTGTGATGACAAGGGCATGGAACACTGCGATACATGGGTCATGGAGGATTGTAATGACAAGAGCATGGAGCATTGTGATGACAAGTGTCATGGTGCTTTTTGATGACAAGGTCATGGAGCCATGTGATGAGAGGGTTCATGGAGCATTGTGATGACAATGACATGGAGCATTGTGATGCCAAGTTTTATGGAGCTTTGTGATGACAAAGGTCATGGAGCATTTTGATGACAAGGGTGTGGTGCATTGTGATGAGAATGGCAGGGAGCATTTTGATGACAGGGTCATGCAGCAATTTGATGAAAAGTGTAAAGGAACATTTTGGTGACAGGGGTTATGGAACATTGTGATGTCAGGGGTCATGGAACATTGTGCAGATAAGAGGATGTAGCATTGTGATGACAGGGGTCATGGAACATTGTGATAACAGGGATGAGGGAAGATAGTGATGACTATTGATGGAACATTGTGTTATCTCATGTGAGAGAGCATTTGGATGAGAAGTTCATGGAGCATTGTGATGACAAGGTTTATGGAGCATTGTGATGACAATATTTTGGAGCACTGTGATGACAAGCGCATGGTGCATTTTGATGACATGTGTCGTGGAGCATCGTGCTGACAAGCGCATGGATTATTGTGATGACAAGGATCATGGAGCATTGTGCTGAGAAAGGCATAGAGCATGGTGATGACTAGGGTCAAAGAGCATTGTGATGAAAAGTTCATGGAGCATTGTGGTTAAAAACGTCACAGTGACAGTTGATGATGAGGGCATTGCCCACTGTGATGACAAATGTCAAGAAGCATCGTGATGACTGGAGTCACAGAGCATTGTGATGACAGGTGTAATGGAGCATTGTAATACCAAGGGAATGGAGCATTGTGATGACAAGGGCATGAAGCATTGGTCTAATATGTTTCATGGATTATTGTGATGCGAGTTGGAATGGCGCATTGTGATGACAAGGGCATGGAGCATTGTGATGACCAGGTCATGTAGTATTGTGAAGAGAGGTGTTAGGGAGCATTGTGATGACATATATAATGGCCCATTGTGATGACAATGGCATGAAGCATTGTGATGCCAAGTGTCATGGAGGATTCTGATGACAAAGGTAATGGAGCATTGTGATGAAAAGGGCATGGAGTATTGTGATTACAGGCATCATAGAGCGTTGTGATGACAAGTGTTATGGAACATTGTGATCACAAGTGTTTCGAGCATTGTGATGACAGAGGTCATGGATCATTTTGATTTCAAGGAGCATGGAGCATTGTAATGACAAGGGCATGAAGCAATGTGATCCCAAAGTTCATGGAGGATTGTGATGACAATCGTAATGGAGTATTGCGATGACAAGCGCATAGAGCATTGTAATGAAAAGGTCATGTAGCATTTTGCTGACAAAGGCATGGAGCATTGTGATGACAGGTGTCATGGAGCACTGTGATGACAAGCGTCACGGAGCATTGTGAATACAGGGGTCATGGAGCATTGGGATGGCAAGGGCATGGATCATTTTGATGACAAGTGTCATGGAGCATTGGGCTGAAAATGTTCATGGAGTATTGTGATGACAGGGGTCATGGAGCATTGTGATGACAGAGGTCATAGAGAATTTTGATTTCATTGTGCTGACAATAGCCAGAAGCATTATGATGATGGGCATGATGCACTGTGATGACAGGGTTCATGGACCATTGATATGAATAGGGGCATGGAGCACTGTGATTACAGGGGTCTGGGAGCGTTGTGATGAAAAGCGCATGGAGCATTTTGATAAGATGTCCATGTAATATTCTGATGACGTGTCATGGAGCTTTGTGATAACAAGGTCATAGAGCATTGTGATTACAGTGTTCTTGGAGCATTGTAATGAGAAGGGTCATGGAGCATTGTGATGAAAAGGCCATGGATCATTGTGTTGGCTTGGGACATGGAGCATTGTTATGACAGGGGTAAAGGAGCATTGTGATGGCAAGGGCATGGAACATTGTGATGAGATGTCCATGGAACTTTCTGATGACATATGTCATGGAGCTTTGTGATGACAAGGGCATGGAGCAATGTGATGAGAGCGTTCATGGAGCATCGTGATGACAAAGACATGGAGCATTGTGATGCCAAGCGTCATGGATATTTGTGATGACAAATGTCATGGAGCATTTTGATGACAAGGGCGTTGTGCATTGTGATGAGAAGGGCAGGAGCATTGTGATGAAAGGGTCATGGAGCAATTTGATGAAAAGGGTCATGGAATATTTTGATGACAGGGGTTATGGAACATTGTGATGTCAGGGGTCATGGAGCATTTTGATGAAAAGGGTCATGGAGCATTTTGATGACAGGGGTTATGTAACATTGTGATGTCAGTGGTCATCAAACATTGTGATGATAATGCATGTAGCATTGTGATGACCGGAGTCATGGAACATTGTGATGACAGGGTTGAGGGAGTATTGTGAAGAATAGTGATGTAACATTGAGATATCAGTGGTGAGAGAGAATTTTGATGAGAGGTGCATGGAGCATTGTGATGACAAGGTTTATGGAGCATTGTGATGACAAGATTGTGGAGCACTGTGATGACAAGTGCATGGTGCATTGTTATGACATGTGTCGTTGAGCATCGTGCTCACAAGCACATGGAGCTTTGTGATGACAAGGGTAATGGAGCATTGTGCTGAGAAAGGCATAGAGCATGGTGATGACAAGGGTCAAAGAGCATTGTGATGAAAAGTTCATAGAGCATTGTGGTTAAAAACGTCACAGAGACTGTTGATGATGAGGGCATGGACCATTGTGATGACAAAGGTTAAGAAGAATTGTGATGACTGGAGTCACAGAGCATTGTGATGACAGGGGTCATGGAGCATTGTGATAACAAGGGAATGGAGCATTGTGATGACAAGGACATGGAGCATTGGTCTAATAAGTTTCATGGATTATTGCGATGAGAGTTGGAATGGCGCATTGTGATGACAAGGGCATGGAGCATTGTGATGACCAGGTCATGCACTATTGTGAAGACAGGTGTCAGGGAGCATTGTGATGACATATATAATGGCCCATTGTGATGACAAAGGCATGAAGCATTGTGATGCCAAGTGTCATGGAGGATTCTGATGACAAAGGTAATGGAGCATTGTGATGACAATGGCTTGGAGCATTGTGATGACAAGGGTCATGTAGCTTTGTGCTGAGAATTGCATGGAGAATTATGATGACAAGGGTCATGGAGCATTCTGATGACAAGCTTGTGGAGTATTTTGATGACAATGGCATGGAGCATTTTGATGAAAACGGCATGGGGCTTTGTGATGAAAAATCATGGAGCCTTTCTTGACCGGGTTCAAAAAGCATTCTGACGACAAGTGTCAGGGAGCATTGTGATGACAAGTGTATTGAGAATTGTGATGACAGAGGTCATGGAGCATTGTGATGAAAATGGCATGGAGTATTGTGATGACAGTCATCATGGAGCGTTGTGATCACAAGTGTTATGGAACATTGTGATCACAAGTGTTTGGAGCATTGTGATGACAGAGGTCATGCATCATTTTGATTTCAAGGAGCATGGAGCACTGTGATGACAAGGGCATGAAGCAATGTGACCAAAATGTTCATGGAGGATTGTGATGACAATGGTAATGGAGTATTGTGATGACAAGCACATAGAGCATTGTAATGACAAGGTCATGTAGCTTTTTGCTGACAAAGTCATGGAACACTGTGATGACTGGTGTCATGGAGCACTGTGATGACAAGCGTCACGGAGCATTGTGAATACAGGGGTCATGGAGCATTGGGATGACAAGGGCTTGGATCATTGTGATGACAATTGTCATGGAGCAGTGGTCTGAAATTGTTCATGGAGTATTGTGATGACAGGGGTCATGGAGCATTATGATGACAGAGGTCATGGAGAATTTTGATTTCATTGTGCTGACTATAGCTGGAAGCATTATAATGATGGGAATGATGCATTTTGATGATAGGTTTCATGGATCATTGAGTTGAAAAGAGGCATGGAGCATTGTGATTACAAGGGGTCTGGGAGCATTGTGATGACAAGGGCATGGAGTATTTTGATGAGAAGACCATGGAACATTCTGATGACATGTGTCTTGGAGCTCTGTGATGACAATTGCATGGAGCATTGTGAGTACAGGGGTTTTGGAGCATTGTGATGACAAGTGTCATGGAGCATTGTTATGACAGGTATAATGGAGCATTGTGATGAGAACGGCATGGAGCATTGTGATTAGAAAGTTTATGGAGCATTGCACTGACAAATTTGTGGACCGTTGGGATGAAAAGCGTGTGGCACATTGTGATGACAAGTGTCATGGAGCATTTTTCTGACAAAGGCATGGAGCATTGTGATGACAAGGGTCTCGGAGCATTGTGATGAAATGTTCATGGAACATTGTGGTTACAAAGGTAACAGAGCCTTTTGATGATGCGAGCATTGACCATTGTGATGACAAATGATATGAAGAATTGTGATGACTGGAGTCACGGAGCATTGTGATGACAGGGGTCATGGAGCAATGTGATGACAAGGGCATGGAGCATTGTCCTGAGAAAGGCATAGGTCATTGTGATGACAAGTGTCAAAGAGCATTGTGATGAAATATTCATGGAGCATTGTGCTTAAAAAGGTCACAGAGACTGTTGATGATGAGGGCATAGACCATTGTGATGACAAAGGTCATGGAGCATAGTGATGACTGGAGTCACGGAGCATTGTGATGACAGGGGTCATGGAACATTGTGATAACAAGGGCATGGAGCATTGTGATGACAATGGCATCGAGCATTGGTCTAATAATTTTCATGGAATATTGCGATGACAGTTGGAATGGCGCATTGTGATGACAAGGGCATGGAGCATTGTGATGACCAGGTCTTGCTGTATTGAGAAGAGAGGTGTCAGGGAGCACTGTGATGACATATGTAATGGCCCATTGTGATAACAACGGCCTGGAGCATTGTGATGCCAAGTTTCATGGAGGATTCTGATGAATAAGTTAATGGAGCATTGTGATGACATGGGTCAGTGATCATTGTGCTGACAAGTGCATGGAGAATTGTGGTGACAAGGGTCATGGAGCATTCTGATGACAAGCTTGTGGAGTATCTTGATGACAATGGCATGGAGCATTGTGATGAAAATGGCATGGGGCTTTGTGATGAAAAATGCATGGAGCCTTTTCGTGACAGGGTTCAAGGATCATTCTGACGACAAGTGTTAGGGAGCATTGTGATGAAAAGTGTATTGAGAATTGTGATGACAAACGTCATGGAGCATTGTGATGAAAAGGGCATGGAGTATTGTGACGGCAGGCATCATGGAGCGTTGTGATGACAAGTGTTATGGAACAATGTGATTACAAGTGTTTGGAGCATGGTGATGAGAGGGGTCATGGATCATTTTGATTTCAAAGTCCATGGAGCATTGTGATGACAAGGGCATGAAGCAATGTGATCCCAAGGTTCATGGAGGATTGTGATGACAATGGTAATGGAGTATTGTGATGACAAGCGCATAGAGCATTGTAATGACAATGTCATGTAGCATTTTGCTGACAATGGCATGGAGCATTGTGATGACAAGTGTCATGGAACATTTGGCTGAAAATGTTCATGGAGTATTGTGATGACAGGGGTCATGGAGCATTGTGATGAGTAAGGAATGGAGCATTGTGATGACAAGAGTCCCGGATCATTGTGTTGTCAGGTGTCATGTAGTGTTTTGATGACAGTGGTCATGGAGCATTTTGATGATATTTGTCATGGAGCATTGTGATGAGAATTTCATGGAGCACTGGGCTGAAAATATTCATGGAATTTTGTGATGACAGGGGTCATGGAGCATTGTGATGACAAGGGTTTGCAGCATGGTGATGACAAGGTCCTGGAGAATTGTGATGATAAAAGCATGGAGACTTGTGATGAGAAGTCTCATGGAGCATTCTGATGAAAAGGGGCATGGAACATTGTGATTACAGGGGTCTTGGAGCATTGTGATGACAAGGGCCTGGAGCATTGTGAGGAGAAGGCCATGGAGCATACTGATGACATGTGTCATTAAGCTTTGAGATGACAAGGGCATGGAGCCCTGTGATTACAGGTGTCTTGGAACATTGTGATGAAAAGGCATGGATCATTGTGATGAAAAGGCATGGAGCCTTGTCATGACAGGGTTCAAGGAGCATACTGACGACAAGTGTCAGGGAGCATTGTGATGACAAGTGTATTGAGAATTGTGATGACAAAGGTCATGGAGCATTGTGATGAGAAGACAATGGATAATTGTGATGATGAGCGTCATAGGGTGTTGTGATGTTAAGTGTTATGGAACATTGTGATCACAAGGGTTTGGAGCATTATGATGACAGTGGTCATGGATAATTTTGATTTCATTGTGATGACAATAGCCTGAAGCATTTTGATGATGGGCATGGAGCATTCTGATGACAGGCTTCATGGAGCATTGAGATGAAAACTAGCATGGAGCATTCTGAATACAGGGGTCTTGGAGCATTGTCATGACAAGGGCATGGAGGATTGTGATGAGAAGGCCATGGAACATTCTGATGGCATGCGTCATGGGGCTTTGTGATGACAAGGGCATGGAGCATTGTGATTACAGGGGTCTTGGAGCATTGTGATGACAAGGGTCATGGAGCCTTGTGATGACAGGGCCGTGGAACATTGTGTGGGCAGTGGTCATGGAGCATTGTTATGACAGAGGTAATGGAGCATTGTGATGAGAAGGGCATTGAGCATTGGTCTGAAAGTTTTCATGGACTTTTGTGATGAGATTGGGCATGGAGCACTGTGATGACAAGGGCAAGGAACACTGTGATACATGGGTCATGGAGGATTGTAATGACAAGGCATGGAGCATTGTGATGAGAAGGGCATCGAGCATTGTGATGACAAGTGTCATGGAGCTTTGTGATGACAAGGGCATGGAGAAATGTGATGAGAGGGTTCATGGAGCATTGTGATGACAATGACATGGAGCATTGTGATGCCAACGGTCATGGAGATTTGTGATGACAAAGGTCATTGAGCATTTTGATGACAAGGGTGTCGTGCATTGTGATGAGAAGGGCAGGGAGCATTTTGATGACAGGGTCATGCAGCAATTTGATGAAAAGTGTAATGGAATATTTTGATGACAGGGGTTATAGAACATTGTGATACCAGGGGTCATGGAGCTTTGGGATGAAAAGGGTCATGGAGCATTTTGATGACAGGGGTTATGGATCATTGTGATGTCAGGGGTCATGGAACACTGTGCTGAT
Organism: Mesoplodon mirus; assembly: GCF_964341445.2. Taxonomy (NCBI): domain Eukaryota; kingdom Metazoa; phylum Chordata; class Mammalia; order Artiodactyla; family Ziphiidae; genus Mesoplodon; species Mesoplodon mirus. The sequence continues at coordinate 173,667 of NW_028295244.1, forward strand.
AAGGGGATGTAGCATTGTGATGACAAGGGTCATGGAGCATTGTGATAACAGGGGTGAGTGAGGATTGTGATGACTAGTGATGGAACATTGTGATATCTCATGTGAGAGAGCATTTGGATGAGAAGTGCATGGAGCATTGTGATTACAAGGTTTATGGAGCATAGCTATGACAAGGTTGTGGATCGTTGTGATGAAAAGCGCATGGCACTTTGTGATGACAACGGTCATGGAGCATTGTCCTGACAAAGGCATGGAGCATTGTGATGACAAGGGTCACAGAGAATTGTGATGAAAAGTTCATGGAGCATTGTGTTTCCAAAGGTCATAGAGCCTTGTGATGACGCGCGCATGGACCGTTGTGATGACAATCGTTATGAAGCATTGTGATGACTGGAGTCACGGAGCATTGTGATGACAGGGGTCATGGAGCATTGTGATGACAAGGGCATGAAGCATTGTGATGACAGGGGCATGGAGCATTGGTCTGAAAAGTTTCATAGATTATTGTGATGACATTGCACATGGTGCATTGTGAGGACAAGGGCATGGAGCATTTTGATGAGAAGGCCATGGAACATTCTGATGACATGTGTCAAGGAGCTTTGTGATGACAAGGGCATGGAGCATTGTGATTACAGGGGTCTTGGAGCATTGTGATGACAAGCGTCATGGAGCCTTGTGATGACAAGTCCGTGGAACATTGTGATGGCAGTGGTCATGGAGCATTGTTATGACAGGTGTCATGGAGCATTGTGATGACAAGGGCATGGAGCATTGTGATGACAGGGTCATTGAGCATTGGTCTGACAAGTTTCCTAGATTATTGTGATGACAGTGGACATGGTTCATTGTGATGACAAGGGCATGGAGCATTGTGATGACAAGGGCATGGAGTATTGTGAAGACAGGTGTCAGGGAGCATTGTGATGACATATGTCATGGTCCATTGCGATGACAATGGCATGGAGCATTGTGATGCCAAATGTAATGGAGGATTGTGACGACAAATATAATGGAGCATTGTGATGACTAGGGCTTGGAGCATTATGTTGACAAGGGCCATTGAGAATTTTCATGCAAATGTCGGGAAGCATTGTGATGACAAGGTCCTGGATCACTGTGATGAGAAAATCATGGAGCCTTGTGATGACAAATCTCATGGAGCATACTGATGAAAACGGGCATGGAGCATTCTGATTACAGGCGTTTTGGAACATTATGATAACTAGGGCATGGAGCATTGTTATGACAAGGGCATGGACCATTGTTCTAATAATTTTCATGGATTATTGTGATGACAGTTGGAATGGCGCATTGTGATGACAATGGCATGGAGCATTGTGATGACTAGGTTATGCATTATTGTGAAGAGTGGTGTCATGGAGCATTGTGATGACATATGTAATGGCTCATTGTGATGACAAAGTCATGGAGCATTTTGATGCCAAGTGTCATGGTGGATTCTGATGACAAAGGTAATGGAGCTTTGTGATGAAAATGGCTTGAAGCATTGTGATGACAATGGTCAGGAAGCAATTTTCTGACAAGTGCATGGAGAATTGTGATGACAATCTTCATGGAGCATTCTGATGACAAGCCTGTGGAGTATTTTGATGACAATGGCATGGAGCATTTTGATGAAAATGGCCTGGGGTTTTGTGATGAAAAAGGCATGGAGGCTTTTTGTGATAGGTTTCAAGGACCATTCTGACGACAAGTGTCAGGGAACATTGTGATGACAAGTGTATTGAGAATTGTGATGACAAAGGTCATGAAGCACTGTGATGAAAAGGGCATGGATTATTGTTATGACAGACATCATGGAGCGTTGTGATGACAACTGTTATGGAACATTGTGATCACAAGTGTTTGTAGCATTGTGATGACAGAGGTCATGAATCATTTTGATTTCAAGGAGCATGGAGTTTCGTTATGACTAGGGCATGAAGCAATGTGATCCTAGGTTCATGGAGGATTGTGATGACAGTGGTAATGGAGTACTGTGATGACAAGCGCATAGAGCATTGTAATGACAAGGTCATGTAGCATTTTGCTGACAAAGTCATGGAGCATTGTGATGACAGGTGTCATGGAGCATTGTGATGACAAGCGTCACGGAGCATTGTGAATACAGGGGTCATGGAGCATTGGGATGAAAATGGCATGGATGATTGTGATGAAAAGGGTCATGGAGCATTGGGCTGAAAATGTTCATGGAGCATTGTGATGACTAGGGAATGGAGCATTGTGATGACAAGAGTCCCGGATCATTGTGTTGTCAGGTGTCATGGATTGTTTTGATGACAGTGGTCATGGAGCATTTTGATGATATTTGACATGGAGCACTGTGATGAGAATTTCATGGAGCATTGGGCTGAAAATGTTCATGGAGTATTGTGATGACAGGCGTCATGGAGCATTGTGATGACAAGGGAATGGAGCATGGTGATGACAAGGTCCTGGAGCAGTGTGATGATAAGAGCATGGAGATTTGTGATGACAAGTCTCATGGAGCATTCTAATGAAAAGGGGCATGGAGCATTGTGATTACAGGGGTCTTGGAGCAAACTGATGACATGTGTCATGGAGCTCTGTGATTACAAGGGCATGGAGCACTGTGATTACAGGGGTCTTGGAGCATTGTGATGAAAAGAGCATGGAACATTGTGATGAAAAGGCATGGAGCCTTGTCATGACAGGGTTCAAGGAGCATAGTGACGACATGTGTCAGGGAGCATTGTGATGACAAGTGTACTGAGAATTGTGATGACAAAGGTCATGGAGCATTGTGATGAGAAGACCATGGATAATTGTGATGATGAGCGTCATAGGGTGTTGTGATGATAAGTGTTATGGCACTTTGTGATCACAAGGGTTTGGAGCATTATGATGACAGTGGTCATGGATAATTTTGATTTCATTGTGATGACAATAGCCTGAAGCATTATGATGATGGGTATGGTGCATTTTGATGACAGGCTTCATGGAGCATTGAGATGGAAAGTGGCATGGGGCATTGTGATTACAAGTGTCTTGGAGCACTGTCATGACAAGGGCATGTAGCACTGTGATGAGAAGGCCATGGAACATTCTGATGGCATGCTTCATGGAGCTTTGTGATGACAAGGCCATGAAACATTGTGATGGCAGGGGACATGGAGCATTGTTATGACAGAGGTAATGGATCATTGTGATGATAAGGGCATTGAGCATTGGTCTGAAATATTTCATGGATTACTGTGATGAGAAGGGCATTGAGCATTGTGATGACAAGTGTCATGGAGCTTTGTGATGACAAGGGCATGGAGCAATGTGATGAGAAGGTTCATGGAGCATTGTGATGACAATTGCATGGATCATTGTGATGCCAACGGTCATGGAGCTTTGTGATGACAAAGGTCATGGAGCATTTTGATGACAAGTGTGTGTTGCATTGTGATGAGAAAGGCAGGGAGCATTTTGATGACAGGGTCATGCAGCAATTTGATGAATAATGTAATGGAACCTTTTGATGACAGGGGTTATAGAACATTGTGATGCCAGGGGTCATGGAGCTTTGGGATGAAAACGGTCATGGAGCATTTTGATGAAGGTGGTTATGGAACATTGTGATGTCAGGGATCATAGAACATTGTGCTGATAAGGGGATGTAGCATTGTGATGACAGTGTTCATGGAACATTGTGATAACAGGGGTGAGTGAGGATTGTGATGACTAGTGATGGAACATTGTGATATCTCATGTGAGAGAGCATTTGGATGAGAAGTGCATGGAGCATTGTGCTTACAAGGTTTATGGAGCATAGCGATGACAAGGTTGTGGATCATTGTTATGAAAAGCGCATGGCACACTGTGATGACAAGGGTCATGGAGCATTGTTCTGACAAAGGCATGGAGCATTGTAATGACAAGGGTCACACAGCATTGTGATGAAAAGTTCATGGAGCATTGTGGTTACAAATGTCACAGAGCCTTGTCATGACGCGGGCATGGACCGTTGTGATGACAAACATTATGAAGCATTGTGATGACTGGAGTCACGGAGCATTGTGATAACAGGGGTCAGGGAGCATTGTGATGACAAGGGCATGGAGCATTGGTCTGACAAGTTTCATAGATTATTGTGATGACATTGGACATGGTGCATTGTGATGACAAGGGCATGGAGCCTTTTGATTTGAAGGCCATGGAACATTCTGATGACATGTGTCATGGAGCTTTGTGATGACAAGGGCATGGAGCATTGTGATTACAGGGGTCTTGGAGCATTGTGATGACAAGCGTCATGGAACCTTGTGATGACAAGGCCGTGGAACATTGTGATGGCAGGGGTCATGGAGCTTTGTTATGACAGGGGTCATGGAGCATTGTGATGACAAGGGCATGGAGCATTGTGATGACACGGGCATGAAGCATTGGTCTGACAAGTTTCCTAGACTATTGTGATGATAGTGGACATGGTGCATTTTGATGACAAGGGCATGGAGCATTGTGATGACAAGGGCATGGAATATTGTGAAGACAGGTGTCAGGGAGCATTGTGATGACATATGTCATGGTCCATTGCGATGACAATGGCATGGAGCATTGTGATGCCAAATGTAATGGAGGATTGTGATGACAAATATAATGGATCATTGTGATGACTAGGGCTTGGAGCATTATGATGACAAGGGCCATTGAGAATTTTCACGAAAATGTCGTGAAGCATTGTGATGACAAGGTCCTGGAGCATTGTGATGAGAAAACCATGGAGCCTTGTGATGACAAATCTCATGGAGCATACTGCTGAAAAGGGGGATGGAGCATTCTGATTACAGGGGTTTTGGAACATTGTGATAACTAGGGCATGGAGCATTGTGATGAAAAGGCATTGGTCTAATAAGTTTCATGGATTATTGTGATGAAAGTTGGAATGGCGCATTGTGATGACAAGGGCATGGAGTATTGTAGTGACCAGGTCATGCTGTATTGTGAAGAGAGCTGTCAGGGAGCATTGTGATGAAATATGTCATGGCCCATTGAGATGACAATGGCATGGAGCATTGTGATGCCAAGTGTCATGGAGGATTCTGATGACAAAAGTAATGGAGCATTGTGATGACAAGGGCATGGAGCATTGTGATGACAAACGTCAGGGTGCATTGTGCTGACAAGTGCATGGAGAATTGTGATGACAAGGGTCATGGAACATTCTGATGACAAGCTTGTGGAGTATTTTGATGACAATGGCATGGAGCATTGTGATGAAAATGGCATTGGGCTTTGTGATGAAAAATGCATGGAGCCTTTTCATAACAGTGTTCAAGGAGCATTCTGATGACAAGTGTCAGGGAGCTTTGTGATGACAAGTGTACTGAGAATTGTGATGACAAATGTCATGGAGCATTGTGATGAAAAGAGCATGGATTATTGTGATGGCAGGCATCATGGAGCGCTGTGATGACAAGTGTTATGGAACATTGTGATCACAAGGGTTTGGAGCATTGTGATGACAGAGGCCATGGATCATTTTGATTTCAAGGAGCATGGAGCATTGTGGTGACAAGGGCATGAAGCAATGTGATCCCAAGATTCATGGAGGACTGTGATGACAATGGGAATGGAGTATTGTGATGACAAGCGAATAGAGCATTGCAATGACAAGGTCAGGTAGTATTTTCCTGACAAAGGCATGGAGCATTGTTATGACAGGTGTCATGGAGCACTGTGAATACAGGGGTCATGGAGCATTGGGATGACAAAGTCATGGATGATTGTGATGACAAGAGTCATGGAGCATTGGGCTGAAAATGTTCATGGAGTATTGTGATGACAGGGGTCATGGAGCATTGTGATGAGTAGGGAATGGAGCATTGTGATGACAAGAGTCCCGGATCATTGTGTTGTCAGGTGTGATGGAGTGTTGTGATGACAGTGGTCATGGAGCATTTTGATGATATTTGTCATGGAGCATTGTGATGAGAATTTAATGGAGCATTGGGCTGAAAATGTTCATGGAGTATTGTGATGACAGGGGTCATGGAGCATTGTGATGACAAGGGAATGGAGCATGGTGATGAGAAGGTCCTGTAGCATTGTGATGATAAGACAATGGAGACTTGTGATGACAAATCTCATGGAGCATTCTGATGAAAAGGGGCATGGAGCATTGTGATTCCATGGTTCTTGGAGCATTGTGATGAGAAGGGCATGGAGCATTGTGAGGAGAAGTCCATGGAGCATTCTGATGACATGTGTCATAGAGCATTGTGATGAAAAGGGCATGAAGTATTGTGATGACAGGGTGATGGAGCCTTGTGATGACAAGGCCGTGGAACACTGTGATGTCAGGGGTCATGGATCATTGTTATGACAGAGGTAATGGATCATTGTGATGAGAAGGGCATGGAGCATTGTGATGACCAGGTCATGCAGTATTGTAAAAAGGGGTGTCACGGAACATTGTGATGACATATGTATTGGCCCATTGTGATGACAATGGCATGGAGCATTGTGATGCCAAATGTCATGGAGGATTCTGATGTCAAAGTTAATGGAGCATTGTGATGACAATGGCTTGGAGCATTGTGATGACATGGGTCATGGAGCATTCTGATGACAAGCTTGTGGAGTATTTTGATGACAATGGCATGGATCATTGTGATGAAAACTGTATGCGGCTTTGTGATGAAAAAGGCATGGAGCCTGTTCGTGACAGGGTTCAAGGAGCATTCTGACGACAAGTGTCAGGGAGCATTGTGATGACAAGTGTATTGAGAATTGTGATGACAAAGGTCATGGAGCATTGTGATGAAAAGGTCATGAAGTATTGTGATGACAGGCATCATGGAGCGTTGTGATGAATAGTTTTATGGAACATTGTGATCTGAAGGTTTTGGAGCATTGCGATGACAGAGGTCATGGATCATTGTGATTTCAAGGAGCATGTAGCATTGTGATGACAAGGGCATGAAGCAATGTGATCCCAAGGTTCATCGAATACAGTGATGACAATGCTAATGGAGTATTGTGATGACAAGCGCATAGAGCATTGTAATGACAAAGTCATGTAGCATTTTGCTGACAAAGGCATGGAGCATTGTGATGACATGTGTCATGGAGCACTGTGATGACAAGCGTCATGAATCATTGTGAATACAGGGGTCATGGAGCATTGGGATGACAAGGGCATGGATCATTGTGATGACAAGAGTCATGGAGCATTGGGCTGAAAATGTTCATGGAGTATTGTGATGACAGGGGTCATGGAGCATTGAGATGACAGATGTCATTGAGAATTTTGATTTCATTGTGCTGACAATAGCTGGAAGCATTATTATGATTGGCATGATGCATTGTGATGACAGGGTTCATGGAGCATTGAGATGAAAAGCGGCATGGAGCATTGTGATTACAGGGGTCTTTGAGCATTGTGATGACAAGGGAATGGAGCATTTTGATGAGAAGGCCATGGAACTTTCTAATGACATGTGTCATGGAGCTTTGTGATGACAAGGGCATGGAGCATTGTGATTACAGGGGTCTTGGAGCATTGTGATGAAAAGGACATGGATCATTGTGATGAAATAGGCATGGAGCCTTGTCATGAAAGAGTTCAAGGTGCATACTGAGGGCAATAGTCAGAGAGCATTGTGATGACAAGTGTATTGAGCATTGTGATGACAAAAGTCATGGTGCATTGTGATGAGAAGACCATGGATAATTTTGCTGACCAGCGTCATGGGGCATTGTGATAACAAGTGTTATGTAACATTGTGATCACAAGGGTTTCCAGCCTTGTGAGGACAGAGGTCATGGAGCATTTTGATTTCATTGTGATGACAATAGCATGAAGCATTATGATGATGGGCATGGTGCATTGTGATGACAGCGTTCATGGAGCATTGTGATGAAAAGTGGCATCGAGCATTGGTCTGACAAGTTTCATGGATTATTGTGATAAGATTGGGCATGGCACATTGTAATGACAAGGGCATCGAGCACTGTGATGACAAGGTCATGGATTATTGTGAAGAAAGTTGTCAGGGAGCATTGTGATGAAATATGTCATGTTCCAGTTTGATGACAATATCATGGAGCACTGTGATGCCAAGTGTCATGGAGGTTTGCTGTGACAAAGTAAAGGAGCATTGTGATGACAAGGGCATGGAGCATTGTGATATCAAGGGCCATTGATAATTTTAATGTCCAGGTCGTGAAACATTGTGATGAACAGTGCATGGAGATTCCTATAACAGGGGTCATGGAGCATTGCGATGACAAGTGCATGGAGTATTGTGATGACAAGAGCATATAACATTTTGATGTGAAGTGCCAGGAGCATTGTAATGACAAGGACGTGGAGAATTGTGAGGACAAGGGACATTTAGCTTTGTGATGACTAGGCATGGAGCATGGTGATGGCAAAACCGTGGAGCATTGTGATGAGAAGACCTTGGGTAATTGTGGCGTCGAGCATCATGGAGCACTATAATGAAAAGGGGCATGAAGCATTGTGATGACATGTGTCAGGGAGCATTGTGATGACAGGTGTCATGGAGCAATGTGATGACAAGGGCATGGAGCATTGTGATGACAAGTGCATGGAGCATTGTGATGACAAGTGCATGGAGCATTGCAATTTCAAATGCATGGGGAATTGTGATGACAAGAGCATGTAATATTTTGATGAGAAGTGTCATGTAGCATTGTGATGACAAGGACGTGGAGAATTGTGATGACAAGGGACATGGAGCTTTTTGATAACCAGGGCAAGGAGCATTGTGATGAGAGGGGACATGGAGCATTATTATGACAAGGCCATGGTGCATTCTGACATAAGATATCACTTATGAAGGGAATGTAAACATGGCTACATATGAACTGAATTAGGGAAGAGAACAGAGTCTCAGATTTAGAAAACACTCTAATGCTTGCTTAAGTGGAAAGACAGGTGAGGAGATGCACAAAACAAAACTTTGATATTAGCACAGGTACCGTTCCATAATCCAAAAAGAGAAGAGACAAGCCCTACTCCTTCCTCAGTAAACGGAACTCAACATCCTTATTCCCCACAGAGAAATATATCTGACTAGTAAGAATTTTAAAACCTATGTATTGATATGTCTCCATAAGGGAACCAAGTGTGTCTAGAACGACATAAACATGGCAGTGAGAATCAGCTCAAACCCACTATAAAAATGAATTTCAAAACAAAACATAAAAATAGTAAAATTCTTACACAATACCTTCAGGGGTTCTGATGAAACTTGGAATGACCCTATCTACAATGACAGCTGGATGTGACATAACGCTGGTCACTTGGGACTGAGAGGATTGGTGAGATTGGGTGAAAAAATGCAGACCCTTTAAAGCAATTATGCCTGCCACGCTTTCCATGGTTCCCAACTCTCCGAGTAGAAGGGAATATCACTAGAGTTACAACATGTATGGGAACCTAGAGAATGGAAACCATCTGATGGTGAAAGGTTTCTAAAACTCTACTACTTTTTTTTATCTCCTTGTGCTCCAGTTTGACATTCCAACTGCTTTACTATCAATCTCCCAACTTGGAGAGTCAGCCCCTATAACCTCCTGGTTCGCACAGTTGACAAATTGTGCAGAGGATATAAGGGAAGAGAGAGAACCAATGAGAGAGTAGCTGTAGGCATTTGGACGGCCACATTTCACTCTAATTACCCGTCATGAAGAGGAATTAACCAAAGACTCAGCCTGCCCCCACCAGAACCAGTAAAGGTCCAGAAGCAAAACTGTGGATTTGCGGTCAGCTCACAAAAACGCGAGTTATAAAATGGAGCTCAGGGCCACAGCAATTCACTAACCTGCAGAGTTATAAAGGACTACTCTCTTCCAAAAATCTGTTGAGGGAAAGCCACGAGGCGGAAGTGAAAATGAGGCAGAATGGCATGAAACAAATTTAAAGAGGTACATTGGAATTGCCTTTAAACACAGGAAAAGCATCACAACTTCGAAAATAATGGAAATGGCCATAAAGGGCATATGGGGTTTTACGTGAATATATTCAGGAGAAAACGCATATGCCCTTTTCAGCAAAGCAAGCAAGCGGGCAATGCAAATCTGCACTAAAAAGAAGGGTCACTTCCCACCAGCCTAAAGGGACATCCGCAAAATGTGTAAAAAACAGACAGGCAAGACAGGCCCTGGAGAACAGGGAGCCTTGTTATGCTGATGGGCGGGATGTAAATTGCCAACTGCCTCTCTGGAGGAGTGCACTGTGTTCCCTAAAACAAGTAAACAACAGAGCTACAGAGCCAAGGGCACTTCCAGTCTAGGTAATATAGCTTGGGAAAACTGAAAATTAATAAGACAGATCCACACCAAAATTCAGGGCTGCACTGCTTACAAAAACCTCAACTTGGGTACACCTAAAATATCCGAGGAAAGACAAAAATGGTTCAAGAAATTGTGGTACTTACGTATGACGGAATATCCCTCAGCCATGAAATCAATGTCATAAGGCCAGTAGCAGCAAAATGAGTGGATTCAGGTACGATGATTCTAAGTTAAATAAGTCAAACAGAAAAAGAAAATTATCATAAGATATCAATTATGAAGATCCTGTAAACATGGCTACACATGAACTGAGATAGGAAAGAGAAGGGAGTCTCACATTTAGAAAACAACCTTATGCCTGCTTAAGGGGGAAGGAGAGGTGGGGTGATGCACAAAACCAGAGTTTGATATAAGCACAGGTACCCTTCTGAAAACCAACTATGGAATAAACAACACCTACACCTTCCTCAGTGAAAGAGACTCAAAACCCCATATTTCCCGCAGAGGAATATATCTGACAAGTAAGCATCTTAAAACCTATGTATTGATATGTCTCTGTAAGGGAATCAAGTGTGTCTAGACTGGCATAAAGATGGCAGCGAGAATCACATCAAACCCACAATAAAACGGAATTTCAAAAACGAAACAAAAAAACAGGGAAATTCTTTACAATTCCTTCAGGCTCTCTGATGAACCTTGGAAAGACCTTATCTACAATGACAGCTGGAGGTGGCATAAGGCTGGACACATGGGACTGAGAGGATTGGTGAGATTGGGTGAGCAAATGCAGACCCTGTAAAGCAATAATGCATGTCACCCATTCCATGGGTCCCAACTCTCCAGGTTGAAGGGAATATCACTACAGCTATAACAGGTATGGGAAACCTAGAGAATGGACACACTGTGAATACGAAAGCTTTCTAAAACTCAACGAATAATCGCTCTCCTGGTGCTCCAGTTTTACTTTTCAACTGCTTTACTATCAATCTCCCAACTTGGAGAGACAGCACCTTTAACCTCCAGGTTCTCACAGGTTGCCAAATTGGCAAAGGATGAAAGGGAAGAGGGAGAACCAAAGAGAGAGTAGCTGTTAGGCATCTGCATGGGCATATGTCACTCTTATTTCCCGGGAGGAAGAAGAATTAACCAAAGTCTCAGCCACCCACCTGGAAATAGTATAGGTCCTGAACCAAAATATGGGACTTGCTTTCAGCTCACAAAAAACGAGTTAAGAAATGGAGCTCAGGGGCACAGCAATTCACAAACTGGCAGAGTAATAAAGTACAACTATCATCCAAAAATCTGTTGAGGGAAGGCAACGAGGCGGATTTGAATGTGAGGCAGAATAGCAGGAAACAGATTTGAAGAGGTATGTTGGAATCGCCTTTAAAGCAAAGGAAGAGGGGCACAACTTCGACAATGATGCACTTGGCCAAAGAGGGCGTATGCGTTTTCTCCTGAGTATATTCAGGAGAAAACGCATACGCCCATATTGGTCAAGCAAGCAAGCAGGCAATGCAAATCTGCCCTACAAAGAAGTATCACTTCCCACCGGTCCTAAGGGACATCCACATAAAGGGTAAAAATCAGAAATTCAAGACAGGCCCTGGAGAACAGGGAGCCTTGTTATGCTGATGGCCGGGATGTAAATTGCCAACTGCCTCTCTGGAGGAGTGCATTGTGTTCCCTAAAACAAGTAAACAACAGAGCTACAGAGCCAAGGACACTTCCAGTCTAGGGAATATACCTTGGGAAAACTGAAAATCAATAAGAGATAGGCACCCCAAAATTTAGGGCTGCACTGCTTACAAGAACCTCAACTTGGGTACAACACAAGTATCCCAAAAAAGGTAAAAATTGTTCAAAAAATTGTAGTACTTACGTATGATGGAATATCCCTCAGCCATGAAATCAATGTCATAAGACCAGTAGCAGCAAAATGAGTGGATTCAGGTACGATGATTCTAAGTGAAATAAGTCACACAGAAAAAGAAACGTATTATAAGATATCACTTATGAAGATCCTGTAAACATGGCTACACATGAACTGAGTTAGGAAATAGAACAGAGTCTCACATTTAGAAAACACTCTTATGCCTGCTTAAGGGGGAAGGAGAGGTGGGGTGATGCATAAAACCAGAGTTTGATATAAGCACAGGTACCTTTCCAAAAACCAATTATGGAATAGACAAGACCTACACCTTCCTCATTGAAAGGGACTCAAAACGCCATATTTCCCACAGAGGAATATATCTGACAAGTAAGCATCTTAAAACCTATGTATTGATATGTCTCCATAAGGGAATCAAGTGTGTCTATACTGGCATAAATATGGCAGCGAGAATTAGCTCAAACCCACTATAAAAAGGAATTTCAAAAACAAAAAAAAGGAAAATTCTTTACAATTCCTTCAGGGTCTCTGATGAAACCTGGAATGACCCTATCTACAACGCTAGCTGGATGTGGCATAAGGCAGGACACCTGGTACTGAGAGGATTGGTGAGATTCGTGAGCAAATGCAGACCATTTAAAGCAATAAAGCATGGCACCCATTCCATGGGTCCGATGTCTCCAGGTTGATGGGAATATTACTACAGCTATAACATGTACGGGAAACCTAGAGAATGGACACACTGTGAATACGAAAGGTCTCTAAAACTCAACGAATAGTCCCTCTCCTGGCGTTCCAGTTTGACTTTCCAACTGCTTTACTATCAATCTCTCAACCTGGAGAGACAGCACCATTAACCTCCTGTTTCGCACAGGTTGCCAATTTCGCAGAGGATGAATAGGAAGAGAGAGGACCAATGATAGAGTAGGTGTTAGGTATTTGGGCGGGCATGTGTCACTCTTATTTCCCGGGAGGAAGAAGAATTGACCAAAGTCTCAGCCACCCACCGAAAATCAGTATAGGTCCTGAACCAAAATATTGGACGTGGGTTCAGCTCAGAAAAAACGAGTTAAAAAATGGAGCTCAGGGGCACAGCAATTCAAAAAATGGCAGAGTAATAAAGGGCAACTATCGTCCAAAAATCTGTTGAGGGAAGGCAAGGAGGCGAACTTGAAAGGGAAGCAGAATAGAAGGAAACATATTTCACGAGGTAGTTTGGAATCACCTTTAAAGCACAGGAAGAGGGGCACAATTTCGACAATGATGCACTTGGCCAAAAAGGGTGTATGCGTTTTCTCATGATTATATATTCAGGAGAAAACGCATAGGCCCTTTTTGGCCAAGCAAGCAAGCAGGCAATGTAAATCTGCACTAAAAAGGAGTATCACTTCCCACCTGTCAAAAGGGACATCGACAACATGCGTCCAAACCAAAAAGGCAAGACAGGCCCTGAAGAACAGGGAGCCTTGTTATGCTGAAGGGCGGCATGTGAATTGTCAACTGCCTCTCTGGAGGAGTGCATTGTGTTCCCTAAAACAAGTAAACAACAGAGCTACAGAGCCAAGGGCACTTCCAGTCTAGGGAATATACCTTGGGAAAAGTGAAAATCAATAAGGCAGAGCCACTCCTAAATTTAGGGCTGCACTGCTTACAAGATCTTCAACTTGGGTACACCTTAAATATCCCACTAAAGATAAAAATGGTTCAAAATTTTTGGAACTTCCATACGATGGAATATCCCTCAGCCATGATATCAATGTCATAAGACCAGTAGCAGCAAAATGAGTGGATTCAGGTATGATGATTCTAAGTGAAATATGTCACACAGAAAAAGAAACTTATCATAAGATATCACTTATGAAGATCCTGTAAACATGGCTACACATGAACTGAGTTAGGAAAGAGAACAGAGACTCACATTTACAAAACACTCTTATGCCTGCTTAAGGGGGAAGGAGAGGAGTGGGGATGCATAAAACCAGAGTTTGATATAAGCACAGGTACCGTTCCAAAAACCAACTATGGAATAGACAAGACCTACACCTTCCTCAGTGAAAGGGACTCAAAACCCCATATTTCCCGCATAGGAATATATCTGACTACTAAGAACATTAAAACCTATGCGTTTATATGTCTCCATAAGGGAATCAAGTGTGTCTAGATTGGCATAAACATGGCAGCGATAATCAGCTCAAACACAGTATAAAGAGGAATTTCAAACACAAAACAAAAAACCCGGGAAATTCTTTACAATTTCTTCAGGGTCTCTGATGAAACCTGGAATGACCCTATCTACAACAACAGCTGGATGTGGCATAAGGATGGACACATGGTACTGAGAGGATTAGTGAGATTGGGTGAGCAAATGCAGACCCCTTAAAGCAATAATGCATGGCACCCATTCCATGGGTCCCTACTCTCCAGGTTGAAGGGAATATTACTACAGCTATAACATGTACGGGAAACCTAGAGAATGGACACACTGTGAATACGAAAGGTCTCTAAAACTCAACGAATATTCCCTCTCCTGGTGCTCCGGTTTGATGTTCCAACTGCTTTACTATCAATCTCCCAACTTGCAGAGACAGCCCCTTTAACCTCCTGGTTCGCACAGGTTGCGAATATGGCAGAGGATGAAAGGGAAGAGGGAGAACCAATGAGAGAGTAGCTGTTAGGCATTTGGACGGGCACATGTCACTCTTATTTCCCGGGAGGAAGAAGAATTAACCAAAGTCTCAGCCACCCACCAGGAACCAGTATTGTTCCTGAACCAAAATATTGGACTTGTGTTCAGCTCACAAAAAACGAGTTAAAAAATGGAGCTATGGGGCAGAGCAATTCACAAAGTGGCAGAGTAATAAAGGACAACTATCATCCAAAAATCTATTGAGGGAAGGCTACGAGGCGGACTTGAAAGACAGGCAGAATAGCAGGAAACAGATTTCAAGAGGTATGTTGGAATCGCCTTTAAAGCACAGGAAAGGGGCACAACTTCATCAGTGATGCACTTGGCCAAAAAGGGCGTATGTGTTTCATCCTTAATATTTTCATGAGAAAACGCATACTCCCTTTTTTGCCAAGCAAGCAAGCGGGCATTGAAAATCTGCACTACAAAGAAGTATCACTTCCCAGCGGTCAAAAGGGACATCCACAAAATGGGTGTAAACCAGAAAGGCAAGACAGGCCCTGGAGAACAGGGAGACTTGTTATGCTGATGGGCGGGATGTAAATTGCCAACTGCCTCTCTGGAGGAGTGCATTCTGTTCCCTAAAACAAGTAAACAACAGAGCTATAGAGCCAAGGGCACTTCCAGTCTTGGGAATATACCTTTGGAAAAATGAAAATCAATAAGACAGAGCCACCCCAAAATTTAGGAATGCACTGTTTACAAGAACCACAACTTGGGTACACCGTAAATATCCCAGGAAAGATAAAAATGGTTCAAAACATTGTGGTACTTACATACGATGGAATATCCCTCAGCCATGAAATCAATGTCATAAGACCAGTAGCAGCAAAATGAGTGGATTCAAGTACGATGATTCTAAGTGAAATAAGTCACACAGAAAAAGAAACTTATCATAAGATATCACTTATGAAGATCCTGTAAACATGGCTACACATGAACTGAGTTAGGAAAGAGAACAGAGACTCACATTTATAAAACACTCTTATGCCTGCTTAAGGGGGAAGGAGAGGTGTGGGGATGCATAAAACCAGAGTTTGATATAAGCACAGGTACCGTTCCAAAAACCAACTATGGAATAGACAAGACCTACACCTTCCTCAGTGAAAGGGATTCAAAACCCCATATTTCCCGCAGAGGAATGTATCTGATGAGTAAGAATCTTAAAACCTATGTATTGATATGTCTCCGTAAGGGTATCAAGTGTATCTAGACTTACATAAGCATGGAAGCGAGAATCAGCTCAAACGCACTATAAAAATTAATTTCAAAAACAAAACAAAAAAAACAGGGAAATTCTTTACAATTCCTTCAGGGTCTCTGCTTAAACCTAGAATGACACTATCTAAAATGACAGCTGGATGTGGCATAAGGCTGGACACATGAGACTGAGAGGATTGGTGAGATTAGGAGAGCAAATGCAGACCCTTTAAAGCAATAATGCATGGCACCCATTCCATGGGTCCCATGACGCCAGGTTGAAGGGAATATTACTACAGCTATATCATGTATGGGAAACCTAGAGAATGGACACACTGTGAATACGAAAGGTTTGAAAAACTCAACGAATAGTCCCTCTCCTTGTGCGCCAGTCTGACTTTCCAACTGCTTTACTATCAATTTTCCAACTTGGAGAGACAGCACCTTTAACCTCCTGGTTCGCACAGGTTGCCAATTTGGCAGGGGATGAAAGGGAAGATGGAGAACCAATGAGAGAGTAGATGTTAGGCATTTGGACAGGTACATGTCACTTTAATTGCCCGGCAGGAAGTAGAATTAACCAATGTCTCAGCCACCCGCCGGGAACCAGTATAGATTTTGAACCATAATTTTGGATTTGTGGTCAGCTCACAAAAACGAGTTGAATAATGGAGCTCAGGGGCACAGCAATTTACAAACTGGCCGAGTAATAGAGGACAACTACCTTCCAAAAATCTTTTGAGGGAAGCCAGAGAGGCGGACTTAAAAACGAGGCAGAATAGCAGGAAACAGATTTCAAGAGGTACGTTGGAATCACCTTTCAAGCACAAGAAGAAGGGCACAACTTCGACAATGATGCACTTGGCCATAAAGGGCGTATGCTTTTTCTCCTGAATATATTCAGGAGAAAATGCATAAGCCCATTTTGGCCAAGCAAGCAAGCAGCAATGCAAATCTGCACTACAAAGAAAGTATCCCTTCCCACCGGTCAAAAGGGACATCCGCAAAGTGTGTAAAAACCAGAAAGGCAAGACAGGCCCTGGAGATCAGGCAGCCTTGTTATGCTGATGGGCGGGATGTAAGTTGCCAACTGCCTCTCTGGAGGAGTGCATTGTGTTCCCTAAAACAAGTAAACAACAGAGCTACACAGCCAAGGGCACTTCCAGTCTAGGGAATATACCTTGGGAAAACTGAAAATCAATAAGACAGTGCCACCCTAAAATTTAGCGCTACACTGCTTACAAGAACCTCAACTTGGGTACACCTTAAGTATCCCAGGAAAGACAAAAATGGTTCAAGTTATTGTGGTACTTACGTACGATGGAATATCGCTCAGCCATGAAATCAATATCATAAGGCCAGTAGCAGCAAAAAGAGTGGATTCAGGTACGATGATTCTAAGTGAAATAAGTCACACAGAAAAAGAAACTTATCATAAGATATAACTTATGAAGTCCGTGTAAACATGGCTACACATGAACTGAGTTAGGAAAGATTACAGAGTAACTAATCTTATCATAAATTATCACTCATAGCGGGAATGTACACATGACTACACATGAACTGAATTACAAACACAACAGAGTCACACATTTAGAAAATATCTTCTGCCTGCTTAATGGGAAAGCCGAAGTGGGGTGATGCATAAAACCACAATTTTAAATTAGCACAGGTACCGTTATATAAACCATGTATGTAATAGACAACACCTACTCCCGGCACAATGAACTGGACTCAACACCCCCTATTCATTGCATAGGAATATGTCTGACTCTAAGTATTTTAAAACATATGTATTCTCATGTCTCCATAATGGAATCATGTGTGTGTATAACGGCATGAACACAGCACTGAAATTCAGTTAAACCCACTTATAAAAATAAATTTCCAAAGCAAAATGCAAAAACAGAGAGAAAGTCTTAAAAATTACGTTCAGGGCCTGTGATGGAAGCTAGATTGACCACCTTTACACCCACAGCTGGATGAGACATATGACTGGACACTTGGGGCTGACAAGATTGCTGAAGTTGTGTGAACAAAAGAACACCACTTAGAGCAATACTGTGTGCTACCCATTCTAGTGGTCCCAACTCTCCAGGTTTAAGGGAATCTTCCTACAGTTAAAACATGCATGGGAAACCCAGTGGATGGTACACTGTGTAACTGGGAAAGTTTTCTAAAAAGTACCTCATTTTTCCTTTTGTTGTGCTCGGATTCGCCATTCCATCTGCATTACTCAAAATCTCCCCACTTGGAGTGTCAGCGCCTTTACCCTCCCGTTATGCACAGTTTGCAAATTGTGCAGAGGATGAACAGGAAGAGGGGAAATAAATGAGAGATTAGCTGTAGGTGTTTGGATGGGCACATGTCACTCTAGTTTCCCATCAGGAAGAAGAATTAACCAAAGGCTCATCCTGACGCCCCGGAACCAGACTAGGGCCTAAAGCCATCCTGCGGTATTGTAGCCAGCTCACAAAGAGGCGAGTTGAAAAATGGAAATCAGGGGCACAGCAATTCACAAACTTGCAGATTTATAAAGGACAACTATCATCCAGAAATATATTGAGGAAAGGCAGTGAAGAAGTTTTGAATGCAAGGCAGAATTGAAGGAAACAGATTTCAAGAGGTAGATTGGAGTCGTCTTTAAAGCACATGAAAAGCGACAGAATTTCGACAATTTTGCCCTTGGCTGAAAAGGGATTATGTGTATTTTCTTGAATATATTCGGGAAAATATGCATATGCCCTTTTTGGCCAAGCAAGCCATCAGGCATTGCAAATCCACACTACAGAGAAGTGTCCCTTACCTCCAGTCAAAAGGGCCATCCACAAATAGTGTAAAAACCACAAATGCAGGACAGGCCATGGGGAAAAGGGAGCCTGGTTATGCCGATGGACAGGATGTAAATTGCCAACAGCCTCTCTGGAGAACTGTATGTTGTTTTCTAAAACAGAGCTACAGAGCATAGCACACTTCCACTCATGGGCGTGTATTTTGGGAAAACTAAAAATCCACAACACACAGCCAGCGCAAAGTTTAGGGCTGCTCTGTTTACAAGAACCTCGACTTCGGTACACTTTATATATCCCAGGAAAGGAAAAAAAAATGGATATAGATGTTGTGGTACTTATATACAATGGAATGTCACTCAGACATAAAATCAATGTCATAAGGCCAATAGCAGCATAATGAGTGGCTTTAGGAACGATGATGCTAAGTGAAATGAGCCACAAAGAAAAAGAAACTTATTGTAATATATCACTTATAGAGGAAATGTAAACATGGCTACACATGAACTGAATTTCAAAAGAGAACAGAGTTACACATTTAGAAAACACACTTATGCCTCCTTAAGGGGAAAGGTGACGTGGGGTGATGTGTAAAAGCAGAGTTTGAAATTAGCACAGATTCCATTTCATATACCAAATATGTAATAGACAAGACCTACTCCTTTCTCAATGAACTGGACACAAAACACCCTATTCACTGAAGAGGAATATATCTGACTGGTAATAACCTTGAAACCTATGTATTTATATGTCTGCATAATGGAATCAAGTGTATGTAGATTGGCATAAACACAGATCAATGGAACAGGACAGAAAGACCAGAGATAAACCTACATACCCATGGCTATCTCATCTATGACAAAGGAGCTAAGGATATACAATGGAGAAAAGACAGTCTCTTCAGTAATTGTTGCTGGAAAAACTGGACCTCTACACATAAAAGAATGAAATTAGAACACTCCATAACACCATACACAAAAATAGACTCTAAATTGATTAGAGATCTAAATATAAGACCAGACACTATAAAACACTTAGAGGAAACCCTAGGCAGAACACTCTATGACATAAATCACAGCAAGATCCTTTTGGACCCACCTCCTAGAGAAATGGAAATAAAAACAAAAATCAACAAATGGGACCTAATGAAACTTAAAAGCTTTTACACAGTACAGGAAAACATAAACAAGATGCAAAAACAACCCTCAGAATGGGAGAAAATATTTTCAAATGAAGCAATTGACAAAGGATTAAACTCCAAACTTTACAAGCACCGCATGTAGCTCAATATCACAAAAACAAACAACCCAATCCAAAAACGGGCAGAAGACCTAATAGACATTTCTCCAAAGAAGATATACAGATTGCCAAGAAACACATGAAAGGATGCTGAACATCACTAATCATTAGAGTAATGCAAATCAAAACTACCGTGAGGTATCACCTCACAGCAATCAGAGTGGCAATCATCAAAAAAATCTACAAAACAATAAATGCTGGAGAGGCCTTTATTGGAGAAAAGGGAACACATTTTCACTGTGGGTGGGAATGTAAATTGATATAAGCACTAGAGAGAACAGTACGGAGGTTCCTTTAAATAACTAACAATAGAAGTACCATATGACACAACAGTCCAACTACTGGGCATTTGCCTTGTGAAAACCATAATTCAAAAAGAGTTATGTACAAAAATGTTCATTGCAGCTCTATTTGCATTAGCCAGGACATGGAAGCAACCTAAGTGTCCATCGACAGATGAATGGATAAAGAAGATCTGGCACATATATACAATCAAATATTACTCAAGCATAAAAAGAAGCAAAACTGAGTTATTTGTACTGAGGTGGATGGTCTTAGAATCTGTCCTACACAGTGAAGTAAGTCAGAAAGGGAAAAACAAATACTGTATGTTAACAGAGATATATGGAATCTAATGAAGAAAAAGAAAAGATTTTGAAGAACCTACTGGCAGGACAGGATTAAGGACACAGACATAGAGAAAGGACTTGAGGACACCGGAAGGGGGATGGGTAAGCTGGGACGAAGTGAGAGAGTGGCATGGACATAAATACATTACCAAATGTAACACTGATAGCTAGTGAGAATCAGCCACAGAGAAGAGGGAGATCAGCTCGGTGCTTTGTGACCACATAAATGGGTGGGTTATGGAGTGTGGAGGGAGATGCAAGAGGAAGGGGATCTGGTGATATTTGTATATGTATAGCTGATTCACTTTGTTATACAGCAGAAAAGAACACTCCATTGTAAAGCAATTATACTCCAATAAACGTGTAAAAGAAAAAAAAATAAAAGAAAGCCCAAGGATAAACCTACACACCCATGGTCAACTAATCTATGAGAAAGGAGGCAAGACTATACAATGGAGATAAAACAGTCTCTTCAATCATTGGTGCTGGGAAATATGGACAGCTACATGTAAAAGAATGAAATTAGAACACTCCCCAACACCATACATAAAAATATATTCAAAATGAATTAGAGACCTTAATGTAAGACCAGACAGTATAAAACACTGAGAGGAAAACTTACGAAGGATACTCTGACGTAAATCACAGCAAGATCTTTTTTGATCCACCTCCTATAGTAATGAAATTAAAAAGAAAACTAAACAGATTGGACTAATGAAACGTAAAAGCTTTTGCAAAGCAAAGGAAACTACAAACAAGACGAAAAGACAACCCTCAGAATGGCAGAAAATATTTGCAAACGAATCAATGGACAAATGATTAATCTCCAATATATATAAACAGCTCATGCAGCTCAATATTAATAAAACAAACAACCCAATACAAAAATGGTAGATCTAAATAGACATTTCTTCCAAGAAGACATAGAGATGGCCAGTACGCACATGAAAATCTGCTCATAATCACTAATTAATAGAGAAATGGAAATCGAAACTACAATGAGTTATCACGTCACACCTTTTAGAATGGGCATCATCAGAAAATCTACAAACAACAAATGCTGGAGAGGGTGTGGAGAAAAGGAACCTTCTTCCACTATTGTTGGGAATGTAAATCGATACAGTCTCTATGGAGAACAGTATGGAGGTTCCTTAAAAAACTAAAAATAGAATTACCATATAATCCAGCAATCCCACTACTGGGCATATACCCAGAGAAAACCATAAATCAAAAAGACACATTAACCACAATGTTCACGGCAGCACTATTTACAATAGACAGGTAATGAAAGCAACCTAAGTGCCCACAGACAGACGAATGGATAAAGACGTGGTACATATATACAACGGAATATTACTCAGCCATACATAGGAATGAAATTGGGTCATTTGTAGAGACCTTGATGGATCTAGAGACTGTCATACAGAGTGAAGTAAGACAGAAAGAGAAAAACAAATATTGTATATTAATGCATATATGTGAAACCTAGAAAAATGGTACAGATGAACCAGTTTGCAGGGCAGAGATAGAGACAGATGTAGAGAACAAACATATGGACACCAAGGAGGGAAAGCCATGTGAGGGTGGTGGTGGGATGGATTGGGAGCTGGGATTCACATGTGCACACTTATATGTATAAAATACATATCCAATAAGAAACTGCTGTATAAAAAAAATAAATTTAAAAAAAATTAAAAATAAATAAATAACATTTAATAAAATAAAACAGAAAAAAAGTTTTTCCCTTCACATAGACGTCTTTATATTAATGCATTATTTCCATGTTTATATCTCCAAATTAAAAAAAAAGATGAATAAATAAAATCTAACTTGAACCAAAAAGAAAAAAAGAAAAAAAAAAAAAAAACAGAACTCACAAGTTATACAGAGGAAAATCGTATCTGGGCACTTGCTCCAGTGGTAAAAAATTCTTAAGTTGGTCAGAGGTGGGAAATCGTCTCCCATTCACTCAGCAGCGCTCCCCCCCACAAGGAGCATCCTCATTGCAAAGCTGGGGGACTGTGTCGAGGCGTCTGTGAGTAAATGTGAGCAGAGCCCCACTCCTGCTGCAGCTGAACTCTTCCCACCCTTTCCAGGTAAAACACCTGAATATGTACAAGCACTTGCAAGCCTACAGGAAGGGCTGTGGAGCCACACTAGCGAGAGCACACAGGCCGACTTGGTGCCTGCATGCCAGCCAGGATGGTCCTGGCCCCAGATGCTCTTCTGGAATCTTTCCATTTCCCTGCCTGAGATACCCCTCCTGCCATGGCCCCCACTGCTTTTTTACTTCCTCACCTCTGCCTGGGGTGAAATTCCAGTGGCAGGTATGGGTGACACATCCTCTTCTTTAGCAGGTGGCAGCCTGGCCACTCCTGCAGAAAGTCCAGCAGAGCCCACTTACACTGGGCCACCCACAAAGCCACGGCCCCTCACTCCCTCCCACCAACCCAGCCCCGACACTGCTGATGGGGCAGACAATATGGCGTCAGGCACAGCTACAGGGGCTCTTGCTGACTGGAGAGGTGTTTATATTGACCTCAACCCAGGCACACCTGTGGGGGGGGCTGGCAGGCAGTGTCAGGCTGCCCAAATCAGCCAATCCTCACCCCTCAGGGGCTCACAGTTGCAGAAAATGAACCTTGCTAAACGGGTCAGTCCCAAGGAACAGGTGTGGGCTCTTGAGAGTCAGGCTAGACAAGGGGCTGCAGCTGTGGCTTGTTTTCTTATCATTTTATCTGGTCCATGAGTGGAAAACAACTTCAAGAAGACCCTATCCTAATGAGAGGAACCCAGGAGTCAGGGAGAGGAGTGATGGTGGGTGGAGACAGAGGCCTGGTGCCCTGGCTGCAGTGGAAGTGTCTGGAAGACAAGGCAGAGAGAGGCTGCACGGAGTGATAGCCAGGGTCACAGACCTGTCAGAGCTGCTGTTTGTTAGTTCAAGTCCTGCTCGGAGGTGTTCTGTGTCAGCTGTGAGCGACAGGTGAGCTGGGGGTTCTCTGCAAGTTGGGCTATGTGCACAGTTCCTGTGTGTCGAGCCCTGCTGGGGTACTTGCCAAGGGGAGTTCCGTATCTTGGGAAGGGCCAGACTATGAGAGCCCCATGGGCTGCTGGGTAGCTGCACAGGTGAGCTCCATACCCTGGGAGGGACTTGAACACGAGAGCCCTGTGGGCTGTGGGGTGCGGGATGCAGCCCAGGTGAGCTCCATATCCTGGGATTGGCCTGACCACGAGAGCCCCATGGGCTGCTGGAGACCTGGTAAAGGATATCAGGACAGTCAGTGAAGCCACCGAGGATATACATCCAGTAGCTCCTATTTCCTACAACCTGCTGGAAATTCTACCATCCACCAGGTCATAGCATTCTGTATTACACTTCAATGATGCCTTCTTCTGTATTCCATTCATCTCAGAGTCACAAGAATTTTTGGCTTGTGAGTGGCAGGACACAACATGCAACAAAACCAATAATGCTGGGCCGTCCTGCCCCAATGGTTCAAAAATCCCTCACCATCATTGGGGAAATGTCCTCTAAAGACCTAAACGTTCTACCTCTGTAAAAGGGAACCCTCCTTCAATGTGCAGATGACATTCTGATCGCCACGCCTACTAAAGACGCCTCTGAACTACCTAGCCAAGAAACGATAGAAGGTGTCCAAGAAAAAGGCTCAAATATACCAGGCTCAGGTGACATGCCTGGGCTTCATCCTCACAGATATTTGGAGAAACGCATCCCAGGATAGGGAAGAAGCCATTTGCAGCCTTACCTCTTCTAAAACTAGAAGACAGCTTAGGGGTTCCTGGGGAGGCCAAGGTTTTCTGCATCTGGATCCCTAACTACAGTCTAATAGCTGGGCCTCTACATGAAACACTGACACGAAAAGATGATGATCTTTTTGAATAGAATCCAGAAGCAGACTTTCAAGAATGGAAAGAGCAATCAATTCAGATCCTTGCCCAGGAACTCGCTAATTTAGCTAAACCCTTTGACCTTTACATACCCGGTCAAAGGTTAATTGCCCTTGGAGACTTAGTGCAAAAACTGGGACCACTTGAAATGGAGCAACACAAGAATGCCCTTCAGGTATGATAAACTATGGTCACCAAGGGCTTTGCCCACCGACTCATCAGGCCAGGATACTGGGGTATCTATAAAGCTGGAAATCAGCAGCCCACAAGGCCAGCTCCCTCCTAAGGGAAAAGGACCCCACGTGGTGATCCTAACCACCCATCATGTCCTGAAGTTGCAGGGGTCGCTCTGTGGACACACTGACCTCGAGTGAGGAGGCCCTCCAACTCCAACCTCCAGAGAGACAAATGTGGGCAACGGGCCCCCAAGATGACTTGTGTGACCATCACTTGACCTGGAGTTTCTCTCAGAAAACAAAAAGACTGTGCCCCGAAAGAGCAGACTACTGCTTGCAGGACTTACTTCACCCAGAGGGGAGCTAATAAGCTTGGCGGGGGAAACGTATATCATGCTTTCACCATAGAAAACCCTACAGACACCGCGGTGATGGTGGCCAATATGACCGCCTGGACTGCTGGCTACTTCTAAAGGCCGTTGACTCAGTGGACGTCATGGTCCTAGATCACCACTGACCCTGGACTGTCTGGGAGTTGCACGGGCAGGGCTCTGACACATGGTGCTGTTTGTACATTAATTCAGGGACCTAATTAAAGAAAGCACAGACTACTGGTCAGAGCATCTAGGCTGGCAAAAAATGTCAGCCTAATGTCACCGAACAAATGTGGGGTGGGGTGAAACCTGCCACCACAGCATCTCTGCGCATCTCTTTCCTGGACACTTAAAAGACATTAGAATCTATAACACTTCCAATGCTGGTGCTCAGGCGGACGAGAAGTGATGCAGGAGTCTTTGGGACAATCAACCTCACCTGGAGGCTGGTGGGCAGACGTTTTGCCCCTTCCCCCATGTATCAGGGCTCCCACCACAGCATGAAGCAGTTACAAAAGAGGGGTCTGCACCCTCAACACCCCAAGAATGAGGAACGGAACAAAAAGCAGAGGAGGTGTTCGTCTCTGGCAACGTTCATTAAAAATTCCTGGGAGATTAAAAGAGAATCTGGGCAATAAAGTAAAGTCTAAGCTGTTTTTCCTTTGTGCTTTGTCTAATTTCACGTGCTCCTAGGGTTCCGCATGCAGAGGTCCCACACCCGGCACTTCAGACCCGATTTCCTAGTGCAGAATGGCTGGGTCCACACCTCAGCTAGCGGAGTCCCATGCAGACTCCACGGCATAGAGCCTGAGCTGCAGCCAACCCAGCCCTCGAGAGCTCCATCCCCTAACTCCCACTGACGCTGCCGGGATCACTACACAGCAGCCCAGCCCACAGCCCATGGGGGAGTGCACACTCTCACCTCTCCATTCGGTTTTCAAAATAATGTTTCCTTTGCTTCTGAACCAAACTCAGTCTTTATCTGTTGGCTCCAATGACACTGGGCACGGGGACTCCTGTTGGCGTTCCCTCTGGATGATCAGTAACAGAAATTGAGAACATTGTAACTTCATTGAACAGATGTGTGAGCCAAACTGTAGTTAACATAGAGCAGTGTATAATGCTCGGGTAAAATAAGATGTTTCTAAGACTTACCTTTGATATTTCCATCACTTTACTATAAGCAAGTTCAGTGAAGACGTCTGTCTTATTTGTCAGGTCAACATTAGAGAAATGAAGTGATTTATTTCCATGGATGTACATCGAATACTCTTGGCTGAAGCTTCAATCTTGTTTAGAATGCTTTTCCATTGAAAAGGATACCTCTCTTTCAGCTCCCCCATTTCTGAGAAGTATAAAATCTTATAATTTATTATTACCAAAGGGGAAAGGTAGGAGAAGGGATAAATTAACAGTTTGGGATTAACACATACACACTGCTATGTATAAAATAGATCATCAACAAGGAACAACTGTATAGCACAGGGAACTACACTGAATATTTTGCAATAACCTATAAGGGGAAATAATCTGAAAAAGAATCGATATTTTTTATTGACATCATCTATCAATGACAGATAAAATGTAACCTAAGCAAGGCCGATGGTGAGCGCTTCTGAACCTGAAGATTTCAATCATCTAAAGTTTGGGCTCTGCCTATTTCCCAAGGCCCTTAATGGACATACGTGTAGCCGTATCTTAAAAATTCCCCAGTTTGGGGTTCGGGGAGGCACTGATTTGGAAAAATCCCTGGTGTTCTCCTTCCATGCACGGGACCCTTCCTACAGCTAAAACATGCCTGTCACACCTAGAGGAGGTACACGGTTTGATCGGAAAGAGTTTGGAAAAGGCACCTCATCTCCTCATCGCCTGGTGATCGGGTTCACCCCTCCAGCATCTTTCCTAACAATCTCCTCACTTGGGGATATCAGCACCGTCAACATCGTGTTGCACACAGTTTGGAATTTGTCCAGAGGATGAAGCGGAAGGATGAGAAAAATTTAGAGAGAAATCTTAGGTGTTTGGACAGGCACATGCCACTCTAATTTTCAATCCGGAAAACAAATTCATCAAAGGCTAGAATTGCACACGGAAAGAGAACAGGGCTAGAGGAAATCCCGCTGTTTTGTGTCCAGTTTCCAAAAACACAAGTTGAAATATGGAACTCAGGGGCACTAAAATTCATGAAACTGCAGAGTTGAAAATATCTATTGTTGAAAAATGTCTTGAGGTAAGTCACAGAAAAGGACTTGTAAGAAAGGGGGAGTGGCAGGAAACAGATTAGAAGAGGTAGAAAGGACTCCCCATTAAAGCACAAGAAAAGGGGCTGAACATCGCTAATGATGCTCTTGGCTCAAAAGGGCGTATGCATTTTTTTCTGAATATATTCAAGTAAAGGCCATTCACACTTTTTATCCAACCAAACAGGTGGGCACTGGAAATCAATACTACAAAATGTATCACTTCACATCAGTCAGAAGGGCCATCCACATAAAGTGTAAACACCAGAAATGCAGGACAGGGTGAGGAGAAAAGGGAGCCCTGTGAGGCTGATAGTGGAAATGTAATTTGCCAACGGCCACTCTGGAGAAGTGTATTGTGTTTGCTAAAACATCTGAAAACTGAGCTACAGAGCATAGGGCACTTGCACTCATGGGCGTATACCTTGGGAAAAACAAAAAATGACAGAAAACAGGCACCCCAACCTTTACCACCTCTCTGTTAAAAAGGGCCTCCACTTGGATATAACCTAAATGTCCCTGGAAGGATAAAATGGATAAAAGAGATGGGGTACTTATGTAGAGTGGAATATTACTCATCCAGAAATCAATGAAATAAGGCCAGTTGTAACAACTCTGGAGGAATTACATACGATCTTTCTAAGTGACACATGTCAGAAAGAAAAAGACACATATCATAAGATGTCACTTAAAGGTGGAATCAAATATGGCTACACATGAAATAAACTACAAAACATAAACATAGTCAAATATGTAGAAAATAGACATAAGGCTGCTAAATGGGAAAGGTGGGGAATGGTGAGGTATTATCCAGGAGGTTGAAATTAGCAAAGATACCATTCCAAGTACCGAATTGAATAACTGGCAAGGCCTACACGGTACCTCAAAGAACTGCACTCAGTCCACTCAAGTCACTGGAAAATAATACATATGACTCGTAAGCATCTGAGAAAGAATTTATTGTTGTCTCAGAGTACATGAATCAATTGGATGTACAGCAGCAAAAAACAGAGCTTTGAAAATCAGCTGTAACCAATATAAAAATAAATTTAAAAATATTTATAAAAACAGTGAGATAGACAAAAATTCTTACAACTTTTGTTGAAGGGCTACGATGTAACATGGATTGAACACATGTAGACCCACAGCAGGATGATATATAAGGCTGGAAGCTATGCACGCTAAGAGATGTTAGAGAGGCTGGGTGAGGAAATGCAGACCTTTTAAAGTAATACTGCCTGGTACCCATTCCATGGGTCCGAAATCTGCACTTTCAAGGGAATCTTCTGACAGTGAAAACATGCCTGGGAAACCGAGATGAATGTACACCGTGTGCTCAGGAGAGGTGTCTAAAATGCACCTCATTTTTGATCTCCTGGTGCTGGGGTTCGCCATTCCAGCCACATTACTAAAAATCTCCCCACTTGGAGAATCAGCACCTTTAACCTCCTATTTCACACAGTTTGCAATTTTTGCAGAGGATAAATGGGAAGAGGAGGAACCAATGAGAGATTAACTGTAGGAGTTTTGACAGGCACATGTCACTCTAATTTCCCATTAGGAAGAAGAATTAACCAAAGGCTCAGTCTGCCTCCCCAGAACCAGAATAGGGCCGGAATCAATCCAATGGTTTGGGGGTCAGCTCACAAAAAAAGCGAGTTGCAAAATGGAGCTCAGGAGCAGACAATTCAAAGACCTGCAAAGATATAAATGATAACCAACGTCCAAAAATATATTCAGGTAAGGCAACGAAGAGGTTCTGAATGAGAGGCAGAATTGCAGGAAACATTTTACAAAAGGTAGACTGTACTCAAATTTAAAGCATATGAAAAGCAGCAGTATTTATAAAATGATGCAGTTGGGCAAAAGGTTGTATGCGTTTTTTTCGTGAATATCTTCAGGAAAAAAACACATACAGAGTTTTTGGCCAACCAAGCAAGGGGGAAATGCAAATCCGCACAATAAAGAAGTCTCAATTTCCACTGCTCAGAAAGTCCATCCAAAAAATGTGTACAAATCAAAAATGCAGGAGAGGCCATGGAAAACAGGGAGACTAGTCACGCTGATGGGTGGGGTATAAATATCCAAGAGCTACTCTGAAGAAGTGTATGCTGTTTCCTAAAACATCTAAAATACAAAGCCCCCGAGCAAAGGGGACTTCAACTCATGGACATATAACTTGGGAAGACTAAATATCAACAAGACACAGGCACCCCAAAGTTTAGGGCTGCTCTGCATACAAGAACCTCAACTTTGGTACACCTAAAGTATCCCAGGAAAAAGAGAAATGCATAAAGAACTTGTGATAATTTTGTACAATGGAATATCACTCAGACGTGAAATCAATGTCATAAGGCCAGTAGCAGCATAATGAGAGGATTTAGGTATGATGATTCTAAGGGAAATTAGTCACACAGAAAAAGAATCTTATCATAAGATATCACTTAGAGAGGGAATGTCAACATCACAACACATGAACTGAATTAGGAAAGAGAGCAGCGTCTCACATTTAGAAAACACTCTTATGCCTCCTTAAGGGGAAAGGAGAGGTGGGGTGATGCATAAAACCAGAGTTTGATATTAGCACAGGTACAATTCCATAAACCAAATACAGAATAGACAAGACCTACACCTTCCTCAGTGAACGGGACTCAAAACCCCTATTCCCCACAGAGGAATATATCTGATTAGTAAGAATCTTAAAACCTATGTATTGATATGCCTCTGTAAGGGAATCAAGTGTGTCTAGACCAGCATAAACACGTCAGTGAAAATCAGCTCAACCCCATTATAAAAATGAATTTCAAAAACAAAACAAAAAAACAGCGAAATTCTTACACAATTCCTTCAGGGGTTCTGATGAAACCTAGAATGACCCTATCTGCAAAGACAGCTGGATGAGACATAAGGCTGGACACTTGGGACTGAGAGGACTGGTGAGATTGGGAGAGAAAATGCAGACCCTTTAAAGTAGTAATGCATGCCACCATTCCATGGGTCCCAAATTTCCAGGTAGAAGGGAATATCACTACAGTTATAACATGTATGGGAAACCTAGAGAATGGACACCCTGTGATGGCGAAAGGTTTCTGAAAGTCTCCTACTTTTTCCTCTCCTTGTGCTACAGTTTGGCATTCCAACAACTTTACTATCAATCTCCCAACTTAGGAGAGTCAGCCCCTATAACCTCCTGGTTCGCACAGTTTGCTAATTGTGCAGAGGATGAAAGGGAAGAGGGAGAACCAATCAGAGAGTAGATGTAGGCCTTTGGACGGACACATGTCACTCTAAATTCCCGTCAGGAAGAAGAATTAACCAAAGCCTCAGCCACCCACAGGGAACCAGTATAGCCACCCCTGGAACCAGTATAGGTCCTGAAGCAAAATTGTGGATTTGCGGTCAGCTCCCAATAATGGGATTTGAAAATTGGAGCTCAGGGGCAAAGCAAATCAAAAACCTGCAGAGTTACAAAGGACTACTCTCTTCCAAAAATCTGTTGAGGGAAGGCAACAAAGTGGACTTGAAAATGAGGCAGAATTGCACAAAACATATTTCAAGAGGTAAATTGGAATCGCCTGTAAAGCACAGGAAAGGCATCACAACTTCGAGAATGATGCACTTGGCCAAAAACAGCGTATGATTTTCTCCTGAATATATTCAGGAGAAAATTCAGAGGCCCTTTTTGGCCAATCAAGCAAGCGCGCAATGCAAATCCACACTACAAAGAATTGTCACTTCCCACCGGTCAAAAAGGGCATCCGAAAATCTGTAAAGACCAGAAAGGCAAGATAGAGATGACAAGGGCATAAAGCAATATGATCCCAAGGGTCATGGAGGATTGTGATGACAAACGCATGGAACATTGTGATGACAAGATTATGTATCATTTTGCTGTCAAAGGCATTGTGATGACAAGGTTCATGGAGCACTGTGATGACAAGCGTCATGGATCATTGTGATTAAAGGGTTCATGGAGCATTGGGATGACAAGGGCATGGAGCATTTTGATGACAAGAGTCCCGGATAATTGTGTTGTCAGGGTTCATGGAGCATTGTGATGACAGTGGTCATGGAGCATTGTGATGACAGAGGTCATGGAGCATTGTGATGAGAACCTCATGGAGCATTGGGCTGAAAATGTTCATGGAGTATTGTGATGACAGGGGTCAAGGAGCATTGTGATGAAAAGGTACTGGAGCACTGTGATGAGAAGACCATGGAGCCATGTGATGGCAAGTCTCATGGAGCATTCTGATGAAAATGGTCATGGAGCATTGTCATTACATGGGTCTTGGAGCATTGTGATGACAAGGGCATTGAACATTGGGATGAGAATGTCATGGAGCGTTCTGATGACATGCATCATGGAGCTTTGTGATGACAAGGGCATGGAGCATTGTGATTACAGGGGTCTTGGAGCATTGTGATGACAAGGGTATTGAGCATTGTGATGACAAATGTCATGGAGCATTTTGATTAGAAGACCATGGATAATTGTGATGACGAGCGTTATGGGGAGCTGTGATGATAAGTGTTATGGAATATTGTGATCACAAGGATTTGGAGCATTGTGATGACAGAGGTCATAGAGCATTTAGATTTCATTGTGATGGCAATAGCATGAAGCATTATGATGATGTGCATTGGTGCATTGTGATGACAGCGTTCATGGTGCATTGAGATGAAAAGGGGCATGGAGAATTATGATTAGAGGAGTCTTGGATCATTGTGATGAAAAGGGCATGGAACATTGGTCTGAGATGTTTCATGGATTATTGTGATGAGAGGGGGCAAGGAGCATTGAGATAACAACAGCATGGAACACTGTGATACATGGTTCATGGAGGATTGTAATGACAAGTGCATGGAGCATTGTGAGAAGAATGGCATCGAGCATTGTGATGAAAAGCATCATGGATCCTGTGATGACAAGGGCTTGGAACGATGTGATGAGAGGTTTTTGGAGCATTGTGATGACAATGGCATGGAGCATTGTGATGCCAAGGGTCATGGAGTTTTGTGATGACAAAGGTCATGGAGCATTTTGATGACAAGGGTGTGGTGAATTCTCTTGTGAAGGGCAGGGAGCATTGTGATGACAGGGTCATGGAGCAATTTGATGAAAAGTGTCATGGAACATTTTGATGACAGGGGTTATGGAACATTGTGATGTCAGGAGTCATGGAACATTTTCATGACGGTGTTGTGGACCATTTTGATGACAGGGGAGTGGGTGTATTGTGATGACTAGTGAGGGAACATTTTGATATCATTCGTGAGAGAGCATTTTGAGAAAAAGTGCATGGAGCATTGTGATGACAAGTTTTATGGAGCATTGTGATGACAAGGTTGTGGAGCATTGTGATGACAAGCACATGGCGCATTGTGATGACATGGGTCATGGAGCACTGTGCTGACAAAGACATGGAGCAATGTGATGACAAGTGTCACCGAGCATTGTGATGAAAATTTCATGGAGCATTTTGGTGACAAAGGTCACAGAGCCTTGTGATGACGAGGGCATGGACCATTGTGATGACAAAGGTCATGAAGCATTGTGATGACTGGAGTCACGGAGCATTGTGATGACAGTGGCATGGAGCATTGTCCTGACATGTTTCATGGATTATTGTGATGACAGTGGGCATGGTGCAATGTGATGACAAAGGCATGGAGCATGGTGATGAGAAGGTCATGGAGTATTTTGAAGACAGATCTCAGGGAGCATTGTGATGACATATGTCATTGTCCATTGCGATGACAATGGAATGGAACATTGTGATGCCAAGTGTCATGGAGGATTGTGATGACAAATGTAATGGAGCATTTTCATGACAAGGGCTTGGAGCATTGTGATGACAAGGGACATGGAGCATTGTGAAGACAAGTGCATGGAGCATTGTGATGACAAGGGCCATTGAGAATTTTGATGACAAGTTCATGAAGCATTGTGATGAGAAGCACATAGAGCTTCCTATGACAGGGGCCATGGAGCATTGTGATGACAAGTGCATAGAGAATTGTGATGACAAATCATGTAACACGGTGATGAGAAGTGTCATGGAGCATAGTGATGCCAAGAACGAGGAGAATTGTGATGACAAGGGACATGGAGCATTGTGATGACCAGGGCATGGAGCACTGTGATGGAAAGACCGTGGAGCATTGTGATGAGAAGACCATGGATAATTGTGATGACGAGCGTCATGGAGCACTGTAATGACAAGGGGAATGCAGCATTGTGATGACAGTGGCCATGGAGCATTGTGATGACAAGGGTCATGGAGCATTTTGATGACAAGGGCGTAGAGCATTGTGATGAGAAGACCATGGATAATTGTGATGACGAGCGTCATGGAGCACAGTAATGACAAGGGGTATGGAGCATTGTGATGACAGTGGCCATGGAGAATTGTGATGACAAGGGTCATGGAGCATTTTGATGACAAGGGCGTAGAGCATTGTGATGAGAAGACCATGGATAATTGTGATGACGAGCGTCAAGTGACGTTGTGATGATAAGTGTTATGGAACATTGTGATCACAAGGATTTGGAGCATTGTGATGACAGGGATGAGGGAGTACTGTGACAAATAATTATGTAGCATTGTGATATCAGTGGTGAGAGAGCATTTTGATGAGAAGTGCATGGAGCATTGTGATGACAAGTTTTATGGAGCATTGTGGTGACAAGATTGTGGAGCACAGTGATGAAAAGTTCAGGGTGCATTGTGATGACATGGGTCATGGAACATTGTGCGGACAAGCGCATGGAGCATGGTGATGACGAGGGTCATGGAGCATTGTGCTGAGAAAGGCATAGAGCATTGTGATGACAAGGGTCAAAGAGCATTGTGATGAAAAGTTCATGGAGCATTGTGGTTAAATATGTCACAGAGACTGTTGATGACTAGGGCATGGACCACTGTGATGACAAAGGTCATGAAGCATTGTGATGAAAGGAGGCATGGAACATTGTGATGACAGGGGTCATGGACCATTGTGATAACAAGGGCATGGAGCCTTGTGATGACAAGGGAATGGAGCATTGGTCTAATAAGTTTAAAGGATTATTGTGATGACAGTTGGAATGGCGCATTGTGATGAACAGGGCATGGAGCATTGTGATGACCAGGTCATGCAGTACTGTGAAGACAGGTGTCAGGGAGCAATGTGATGACATATGTAATGGCCCATAGTGATGACAATGGCATGGAGCATTGTGATGCCAAGTGTCATGGAGGATTCTGATGACAAAGGTAATGGAGCATTGTGATGACAATGGCTTGGAGCATTGTAATGACAAGGGTCATGGAGCATTGTGCTGAAAGGAGAATGGAGAATTGTGATGAAAAGGGTCATGGAGTATTCTGATGACAAGCTTGTGGAGTATTTTGATGACAATGGCATGGAGCATTGTGATGAAAATGGCATGGGGCATTGTGATGACAAGTTTATTGAGAATTGTGATGACAAAGTCTTGGAGCATTGTGATGAAAAGGGCATGGAGTATTGTGATGACAGGCATCATGCAGCGTTGTGATGACAAGTGTTATGGAACACTGTGATCACAAGGGTTTTGAGCATTGTGATGACAGAAGTCATGGATCATTTTGATTTCAAGGAGCATGGAGCATTGTGATGACAAGGGCATGAAGCAATGTGATCCCAAGGTTCATGGAGGACTGTGATGACAATGGTAATGGAGTATTGTGATGGCAAACGAATAGAGCATCGCAATGAAAAGGTCAGGTAGCATTTTGCTGACAAAGTCATGGAGCATTGTGATGACAGGTGTCATGGAGCACTGTGATGACAAGCGTCACGGAGCATTGTGAACACATGGGTCATGGAGCATTGGGATGACAAGGGCAGGGATCATTTTGATGACAAGGATCTTGGAGCATTGGGCTGAAAATGTTCATGGAGTATTGTGATGACAGTGTTCATGGAGCATTTTGATGAGAAGGTCATGGAGCATTGGGCTGAAAATGTTCATGGAGTATTGTGATGACAGGGATCATGGAGCATTTTTATGACAAGTTCCTAGTGCACTTTGATGAGAAGACAATGGAGACTTGTGATGACAAGTCTCATGGAGCATTCTGATGAAAAGGGACATGGAGCATTGTGATTACAGGGGTCTTGGAGCATTGTGATGACAAGGGCATGGAGCATTGTGATGAGAAGGCCATGGAGCATACTGATGGCATGCGTCATTGAGCTTTGTGATGGCAAGGGCATGGAGCATTGTGATTACATGCGTCTTGGAGCATTGTGATTAAAAGGGCATGCATCATTGTGTTGAAAAAGGCATGGAGCCTTGTCATGACAGGGTTCAAGGAGCATACAGACAAGTGTCAGGGAGCATTTTGATGACAAGTGTATTGAGCATTGTGATGACAAAGGTCATGGAGCATTGTGATGAGAAGAACAGGGATAATTGTGATGACGAGTGTCATGGGGCACTGTGATGACCGGTGTTATGGAATATTGTGATCACAAGTTTTTGGAGCATTGTTATGACTGAGCTCATGGAGCATTTTGATTTCATTGTGATGACAATAGCATGAAGCATTATGAAGATGGGCATGGTGCATTGTGATGACAGGGTTCATTGATCATTGAGATGAAAAATGGGCATGGAGCATTGTGATTACAGGGGTCTTGGAGCATTGTGATGAGAAGGGTCATGGAGCCTTGTGATGACAAGGCCACGGAACATCGTGATTGCAGGGGTCATGGAGCATTTTGACGGCAAGGGCATGGAGCATTGTGATGAGAAGGCCATGGAGCATTCTGAAGACATGTGTCATGGATCTTTGTGATGACAAGGGTATGGAACAATGTGATGAGAGTGTTCATGGAGCATTGTGATGACAATGACATGGAGCATTGTGATGCCAAGTGTCATGGATCTTTGTGATGACAAAGGTCATGGAGCAATTTGATGACAAGGGCATTGTGCATTGAGATGAGAAGGGCAGGGAGCATTGTGATGACAGGTTCATGGAGAAATTTGATGAAAAGTGTCATGGGACATTTTGATGACAGGGGATATGGAACATTGTGATGTCAGGGGTCATGGAGGATTATGATGAAAAGGGTCATGGAGCATTTTGATGACCGGGGTTATGGAGCATTGTGATGTCAGGGGTCATCGAACATTGTGATGATAAATGCATGTAGCATTGTGATGACAGGGGTCATGGAACATTGTGATAACCGGGGTGAGTGAGTATTGTGACGAATAGTGAGGTAACATTGTGATATCTGTGGTGAGAGAGCAGTTTGATGAGAAGTGCATGGAGCATTGTGATGACAATGTTTATAGGGCATTGTGATGACAAGCTTGTGGAGCGCTGTGATGACAAGCACATGGTGCATTATGATGACATGCATCATGGAGCATCGTGCTGACAAGCGCATGGAGCATTGTGATGACAAGGGTCATGGAGCATTGCGCTGAGAAAGGCATAGAGCATTGTGATGACAAGGATCAAAGAGCACTGTGATGAAAAGTTCATGGAGCATTGTGATTACAAGGGTCATGGAGCATTGTGATGACAAGGGCATGGAGAATTGGTCTAATAATTTTCATGGATTATTGTGATGACTGTTGGAATGGTGCATTGTGGTGACAAGAGCATGGAGAATTGTGATGACCAGGTCGTGCAGTATTGTGAAGAGAGGTGTCAGGGAGCACTGTGGTGACATATGTAATGGCCCATTGTGATGACAATGGCATGGAGCATTGTGATTCCAGGTGTCATGGAGGATTCTGATGACAAAGGTAATGGTGCATTGTGATGACAGTGGCTTGGAGCATTGAGATGACAAGGGTCAGGGAGCATTGTGCTGACAATTGCATGGAGAATTGTAATGACAAGGGTCATGGAACATTCTCATGATAAGCTTGAGGAGTTTTTTGCTGACAGTGGCGTGGAGCATTGTGATGTAAACGGCATGGGGCATTGTGTTGAAAAAGGCATGGAAACTTTTCGTGACAGCGTTCAAGGAGCATTCTGACGACAAGTGTCAGGGAGCATTGTGATGACAAGTGTATTGAGAATTGTGATGACAAAGGTCATGGAGCATTGTGATGAAAAGTGCATGGAGTATTGTGATGACAGGCATCATGGAGCGTTGGGATGACAAGTGTTATGGAACATTGTGATCACAAAGTTTTGGAGCATTGTGATGACAGAGGTCATGGATCATTTTGATTTCAAGGAGCATGGAGCATTGTGATGAAAAGGGCATGTAGCAATGTGATCCCAAGATTCATGGAGGATTGTGATGACAATGGAAATGGAGTATTGTGATGACAAGCGCATAGAGCATGGTAATCACAAAGTCAAGTAGCATTTTGCTGACAAAGGCATGGAACATTGTGATGACAGGTGTCATGGAGCACTGTGATGAAAAGCGTCACGGAGCATTGTGAATACAGGGGTCATGGAGCATTGGGATGACAAGGGCATGGAACATTGTGATGACAGATGTCATGGAGCACTGTGATGACAAGCCTCATGGAGCATTTTAATACAGGGTTCTTGGAGCATTGGGATGACAAGGGCATGGATCATTGTGATGAAAAGGGTCATGGAACATTGGGCTGAAAATGTTCATGGAGTATTTTGATGACAGGGGTCATGGAGCATTGTGATGACAGAAGTCATGGAGAATTTTTATTTCATTGTGGTGACAATAGCCGGAAGCATTATGATGAAGGGTATGATGCATTGTGATGACAGGGTTCATGGAGCATTGAGATGAAAAGGGGCATGGATCATTGTGATTACAGGGGTCTTGGAGCACTGTAATGACAAGGGCATGGAGCATTTTGATGAGAAGGCCGTGGAGCATTCTGATGACATGCGTCATTGAGCTTTGTGATGACAAGGGCATGGAGCATTGTGATTACATGTGTCTTGGAGCATTGTTATTAAAAGGACATGGATCATTGTGATGAAAAAGGCATGGAGACGTGTCATGAAAGGGTTAATGGAGCATACTGATGACAAGTTTCAGGGAGCATTGTGATGACAAGTGTATTGAGCATTGTGATGACAAAGTTCATGGAGCATTGTGAAGTGAAGACCATGGATAATTGTGATGATGAGCGTCAGGGAGTGTTGTGATGATAAGGGCTATGGAACATTGTGATCACCAGGGATTGGAGCATTGTGATGACAGAGGTCATGGAGCATTTTGATTTAATTGTGATGACAATAGCCTGAAGCATTATGATGATGGGCAGGGTCCATTGTGATGACAGGTTTCATGGTGCATTGAGATGAAAAGACGCATGGAGCATTTTGATTAAAAGGGTCTTGGAGCATTGTGATGACAATTGAATGGAGCCTT
The DNA here is from genome assembly GCF_964341445.2 of Mesoplodon mirus. Taxonomy (NCBI): domain Eukaryota; kingdom Metazoa; phylum Chordata; class Mammalia; order Artiodactyla; family Ziphiidae; genus Mesoplodon; species Mesoplodon mirus. The sequence continues at coordinate 212,526 of NW_028295244.1, forward strand.
GTGATGACAGGGCCATGGAACATTCTGATGACATGCGTCATGTAGCTTTTTGATGACAAGGGCATGGAGCATTTTGATTAGAGGTGTCGTGGAGCATTGTGATGACAAGTGTCATGGAGCCTTGTGATGAAAAGGCCCGGAACATTTTGATGGCTGGTGTCATGGAGCATTGTTATGAAAGAGGTAAAGGAGCATTGTGATGAGAAGGGCATGGAGCATTGGTCTGAAATGTTTCATGGATTATTGTGATGAGAGTGGGCATAGAGCATTGTGATGATAAGGGCATGGAACACTGTAATACATGGGTCATGGAGGATTGTAATGACAAGGTCATGGGGCATTGTGATGAGAAAGGCATCGAGCATTGTGATGACAAGTGACATGGAGCTTTGTGATGACAAGGGCATGGAGCAATGTGATGAGAGTGTTCATGGAGCATTGTGATGACAATGACATGGAGCATTGTGATGCCAAGGGTCATGGCGCTTTGTGATGACAAAGGTCATGGAGCATTTTGATGACAAGTGCATGGTGCATTGTAATGAGAATGGCAGGGAGTATTTTGATGCCAGCGTCATGCAGCAATTTGATGAATAGTGTATTGGAACATTTTGATGAGAGGGGTTATAGAATATTGTGATGTCAGGGGTCATGGAACTTTGTGATGATAAAGGGATGTAGCATTGTGATGACAGGGGTCATGGGACATTGTGATTACAGTGGTGAGGGAGTATTGTGACAACTAGTGATGGAGCACTGTGATATCTCTGGTGAGAGAGCATTTTGATGAGAAGTGTATGGAGCATTGTGATTACAAGGTTTATGGAGCATTGCAATGACAATTTTCTGGACCGTTGTGATGAAAAGCGAATGGCACATTGTGATGACAAGGGCCATGGAACATTTTTCAAACAAAGTCATGGAGCATTTTGATGACAATGGTCACGGAGCATTGTGCTGAAAACGGAATGGGGCATGGTGATGAAAAAGGCATGGAGCCTTTTCGTGACAGGGTTCAAAGAGCATTCTGATGACAAGTGTCAGGGAGCATTGTGATGACAAGTGTACTGAGCATTGTGATGACAAATGTCATGGAGCACTGTGATGAAAAGGGCATGGAATTTTGTGATGACAGGCATCATGGAGCATTGTGATGACAAGTGTTATGGAACATTGGGATCACAAGGGTTTGGAGCATAGCGATGACAGAGGTCATGGATCATTTTGATTTCAAGGAGCATGGAGCATTGTGATGACAAGGGTATGAAGCAATGTTCTCTCAAGGTTAATGGAGGATTGTGATGACAATTGAAATGGAGTATTGTGATGACAAGCACATAGGGCATTGTAATGACAAGGTCATGTAGCATTTTGCTGACAAAGCAATGGAGCACTGTGATGACAGGTGTCATTGAACACTGTGATGACAAGCGTCATGGAGCATTGTGAATACAGGGGTCATGGAGCATTGGGATGACAAGGCCATGGATCATTGTGATGAGAAGGTCATGGAGTATTGTAAACACAGGTGTCAGGGAGCATTGTGATGACATATGTCATGGTCCATTGCAATGACAATGGCAGGGAGCATTGTGATGACAAGGGTCATGGAGCATTGGGCTGAAAATATTCATGGAGTATTTTGATGACAGGTGTCATGGAGCATTGTGATGACAGAGGTCATGGAGAATTTTGATTTCATTGTGCTGACAATAGACGGAAGCATTATGATGATGGGCATGGTGCATTTTGATGACAGGGTTCATGGAGCATTGAGATGAAAAGGGGCAGGGAGCATTGTGATTACAGGGGTCTTGGAGCACTGTGATGCCAAGGGCATGGAGCATTTTGATGAGATGGACATGGAACATTCTGATGGCATGTGTCATGGAGCTTTGTGATGACAAGGGCATGGAGCATTGTGATTACAGGGGTCTTGGAGCATTGTGATGACAAGTGTCATGGAGCCTTGTGATGACAAGGCCGTGGAATATTGTGATGGCAGGGGTCAGGGAGCATTGTTATGACAGGGGTAATGGAGCATTGTGATGAGAAGGGCCTGGAGCATTGTGATTACAAGGTTTATGGAGCATTACCATGACAAATTTGTCGACCGTTGTGATGAAAAGCGCGTAGCACATTGTGATGACAAGGGTCAAGGAGCATTTTTCTGACAAAGGCATGGAGCATTTTGATGACAAGAGTCACGGAGCATTGTGACGAACTGTTCATGGAGCACTGTGGTTACAAATGTCACAGAGCCTTGTGATGACGTGGGCATGGACCATTGTGATGACAAACGTTATGAAGCATTGTGATGACTGGAGTCATGGAGCATTGTGATGACAGTGGTCATGGAGCATTGTGATGACAAGGGAAAGGAGCGTTGTGGTGACAGGGGCATGGAGCATTGTTCTGACAAATTTCAGAGATTATTGTGATGAGAGTGTACATGGTGCATTTTGATGAAAAGGGCATGGATCATTGTGATGAGAAGGTCATGGAATATTGTGAAGACAGGTGTCAGGGAGCATTGTGATGACATACGTCATTTTCCATTGCAATGACAAACGCAGGGAGCATTGTAATGCCAAAGGTAATGGAGGATTTTGATGACAAATATAATGGAGCATTGTGATGACTAGGGCTTGGAGCATTATGATGACAAGGGCCATTGAGAATTTTCATTGCAAGGTCGTGAAGCATTGTGATGACAAAGTCCTGGAGCATTGTGATGAGAAATCCATAGAGACTTGTGAGGACAAATCTCATGGAGCATACTGATGAAAGGGGGCATGGACCATTGTGATTACAGGGGTCTAGGAACTTTGTGATGACATGGGCATGGAGCATTGTGAGGAGAAGGCCAAGGAGCATTCTGAAGACATGTTTCATTGAGCTTTGTGATTACAAGGGCATGGAGCATTGTGTTTAAAGGGGTCTTGGAGCATTGTGAGGAAAAGGGCATGGATCATTGTGATGAAAAAGGCATGGAGCCTTGCCATGACAGGGTTCAAGGAGCATACAGACAACAAGTGTCAGGGAGCATTTTGATGACATGTGTATTGAGCATTGTGATGACAAAGTCATGGAGCATTGTGATGAGAAGACCATGGATAATTGTGATGATGAGTGTCATGGGGCACTGTGATGACTAGTGTTATGGAATATTGTGATCACAAGGGTTTGGAGCATTGTTATGACAGAGGTCATGGAGAATTTTGATTTCATCGTGATGACAATAGCATGAAGCATTATGATGATGGGCATGGTGCATTGTGATGACAGGGTTCATGGATCATTGAGATGAAAAGGGGCATGGAGCATTGTGATTACAGGGGTCTTGGAGCATTGTGATGAGAAGGGTCATGGAGCCTTGTGATGACAAATCCACGGAACATCGTGATGGCAGGTGTCATGGAGGATTGTTATGACAGGGGTAATGGAGCATTGTGATGGCAAGCACATACAGCATTGTGATGAGAAGGCCATGGAGCATTCTGATGACATGTGTCATGGAGCTTTGTGATGACAAGGGCATGGAGCAATTTGATGAGAGCGTTCATGGAGCACTGTGATGACAATGACATGGAGCATTGTGATGCCAAGGGTCATGGATCTTTCTGATGACAAATATCATGGAGCATTTTGATGACAAGTACGTTGTGCATTGTGATGAGAAGGGCAGGGAGCATTGTGATGACAGGGTCATGGAGCAATTTGATGAAAAGTGTCATGGAATATTTTGATGAAAGGGGTTATGGAACATTGTGATGTCAGGGGTCATGGACCATTTTGATGAAAAGGGTCATGGAGCATTTTGATGACAGGGGTTATGTAGCATCGTGATATCAGTGGTCATTGAACATTGTGATGATAACTGCATGTAGCATTTTGATGACAGGAGTCATGGAACACTGTGATAACAGGGGTGAGGGAATATTGTGACGAATAGTGATGTATCATTGTGATATCTGTGGTGAGAGAGCATTTTGATGAGAAGTGCATGGAGCATTGTGATGACAAACTTTATGGAGCATTGTGATGACAAGATTGGGAAGCACTGTGATGAGAAGCGCATGGTGCATTTTGATGACATGTGTCATGGAGCATCGTGCTGACAAGCACATGGAGCATTGTGATGACAAGGGTCACGGAGCATTGTGCTGAGAAAGGCATAGAGAATTGTGATGACAAGGATCAAAGAGCATTGTGATGAAAATTTCATGGAGCATTGTGATGACAAGGGTCATGGAGCATTGTGATGACAAGGGCATGGAGCATTGGTCTAATAAGTTTCATGGATTATTGCGATGACTGTTGGAATGGTGCATTGTGGTGACAAGGGCATGGAGCATTGTGATGACCTGGTCATGCAGTATTGTGAAGACTGGTGTCAGGGAGCATTGTGATGACATATGTAATGGCCCATTGTGATGACAATGGCATGGAGCATTGTGATGCCAAGTGTCATGGAGGATTCTGATGACAAAGGTAATGGAGCATTGTGATTACAATGGCTTGGAGCATTGAGATGACAAGGGTCAGGGAGCATTGTGCTGACCATTGCATGGAGAATTGTGATGACAAGGGTCATGGAGCATTCTCATGACAAGCTTGTGTAGTATTTTGATGACAGTGGCGTGGAGCATTGTGATGAAAACGGCATGGGGCATTGTGATGAAAAAGGCATGGAGCCTTTTTGTGACAGGTTTCAAGGAGCATTCTGATGACAATTGTCAGGGAGCATTGTGATGACAAGTTTATTGAGAATTGTGATGACAAAGTTCATGGAGCATTTTGATGAAAAGTGCATGGAGTATTGTGATCACAGGCATCATGGAGCATTGTGACGACACGTGTTATGGAACATTTTGATCACAAGTGTTTGGAGCATTGTGATGACAGAGGTCATGGATCATTTTGATTTCAAGGAGCATGGAGCATTGTGATGACAAGGGCATGAAACAATGGGATCCCAAGTTTAATGGAGGATTGTGATGACAATGGAAATGGAGTATTGTGATGACAAGTGCATAGAGCATTGTAATGACAATGTCATGTAGCATTTTGCTGACAAAGTCATGGAGCATTGTGATGACAGGTGTCATGGATCACTGTGATGACAAGCGTCATGGAGCATTGTGAATACAGGGGTCAAGGAGCATTGCGATGACAAGGGCATGGATCATTGTGATGACAAGTGTCATGGAGCATTGGGCTGAAAATATTCATGGATTATTGTGATGACAGGGGTCATGGAGAATTTTGATTTCATTGTGCTGACAATAGCCGGAAGCATTATGATGATGGGCATGGTTCATTTTGATGACAGGGTTCATGGAGCATTGTGATGAAAAGTAGCATGGAGCATTGTGATTACAGGGGTCTTGGAGCACTGTGATGACAAGGGCATGAAGCATTTTGATGAGAAGGACATGGAACATTCTGATGGCATGTGTCATGGAGATTTGTGATGACAACGGCATGGAGCATTGTGTTTAAATGGGTCTTGGAGCATTGTGATGAAACGGGCATGGATCATTGTGATGAAAAAGGCATGGAGCCTTGTCATGACAGGGTTCAAGAAGCATATAGTCAACAAGTGTCAAGGAGCATTTTGATGACAAGTGTATTGAGCATTGTGCTGAGAAATGTCATGGAGCATTGTGATGAGAAGACCATGGATAACTGTGATGACGAGTGTCATGGGGCACTGTGATGACAAGTGTTATGGAATATTGTGATCACAAGGGTTTTGAGCATTGTTATGACAGAGGTCATGGAGCAATTTGATTTCATTGTGATGACAGTAGCATGAAGCATTATGATGATGGGCATGGTGCATTGTGATGACAGCGTTCATGGATCATTGAGATGTAAAGGGGCATGGAGAATTGTGATTACATACGTCTTGGAGCATTGTGATGAGAAGGGTCATGGAGCCTTGTGATGACAAGGCCACAGAACATCGTGATGGCAGGTGTCATGGAGAATTGTTATGACAGGGGTAATGGAGCATTGTGAGGGCAAGCACATAGAGCATTGTGATGAGAAGGCCATGGAGCATTCTGATGACATGTGTCATGGAGCTTTGTGATGACAAGGGCATGGAGCAATGTGATGAGAGTGTTCATGGAGAATTGTGATGACAATGACATGGAGCACTGTGATGCCAAGTGTCATGGATCTTTATGATGACAAAGATCATGGAGCATTTTGATGACAAGTGCGTTGTGCATTGTGATGAGAAGGGCAGGGAACATTGTGATGACAGGGTCACGGAGCAATTTGATGAAAAGGGTCATGGAGCATTTTGATGACAGGTGTTACGGAGCATTGTGATGTCAGTGGTCATCGAACATTGTGATGAGAATGCATGTAGCATTGTGATGACAGGAGTCATGGAACATTGTGATAACAGGGGAGAAGGAGTATTTTGATGAATAGTGATGTAACATTGTGATATCTGTGGTGAGAGAGCATTTTGATGAGAAGTGCATGGAGCATTGTGATGAGAAGTTTTATGGAGCACTGTGATGACAAGATTGTGGAGCACGGTGATGACAAGCACATGGTGCATTGTGATGACATGTGTCATGGAGCATCGTGCTGAGAAAGGCATAGAGAATTGTGATGACAAGGATCAAAGAGCATTGTGATGAAAAGTTTATGGAGCATTCTGATGACAAGGGTCATGGTGCATTGTGATGACAAGTGAATGGGGCTTTGGTCTAATAAGTTTCATGGATTATTGCGATGACTGCTGGAATGGTGCATTGTGGTGACAAGTGCATGGAGCATTGTGATAACCAGGTCATGCAGTATTGTGAAGACTGGTGTCAGGGAGCATTGTGTTGACATATGTAATGGCCCATTGTGATGTCAATGGCATGGAGCATTGTGATGCCAAGTGTCAGGGAGGATTCTGATGACAAAGATAATGGTGCATTGTGATGACAATGGCTTGGAGCACTGAGATGACAAGGGTCAGAGAGCATTGTGCTGACAAGTGCATGGAGAATTGTGATGACAAGGGTCATGGAGCATTTTCATGACAAGCTTGTGGAGAATTTTGATCACAGTGGCGTGGAGCACTTTGATGAAAGCGGCATGGGGCATGGTGTTGAAAATGTCATGGAGCCTTTTCGTGACAGGTTTCAAGGAGCATTCTGACGACAAGTGTCAGGGAGCATTGTGATGACAACTGTATTGAGAATTGTGATGACAAAGTTCATGGAGAATTGTGATGAAAAGTGCATGGAGTATTGTGATGACAGGCATCATGAAGCATTGTGATGAGAAGTGTTATGGAACATTGTTATCACAAGGGTTTGGAGCATTGTGATGACAGAGGTCATGGATCATTTTGATTTCAAGGAGCATGGAGCATTGTGATTACAAGGGCATGAAGCAATGTGAACCCAAGGTTCATGGAGGATTGTGATGACAATGGTAATGGAGTATTGTGATGACAAGTGCATAGAGCATTGTAATGACAAGGTCATGTAGCATTTTGCTGACAAAGTCATGGAGCATTGTGATGACATGTGTCATGGAGCACTGTGATGACAAGCGTCACAGAGCATTGTGAATACAGGGGTCATGGAGCATTGGGATGACAAGGGCAGGGATCATTGTGATGACAATTGTCATGGAGCATTGGGCTGAAAATGTTCATTGAGTATTGTGATGACAGATGTCATGGAGCATTTTGATTTCATTGTGGTGAAAATAGCCGGAAGCATTATGATGATGGGCATGGTGCATTGTGATGACAGGGTTCATGGAGCATTGAGATGAAAAAGGGCAGGGAGCATTGTGATTACAGGGGTCTTGGAGCACTCTGATGACAATGGCATGGAGCATTTTGATGAGAAGGACATGGAACATTCTGATGGCATGTGTCATGGAGCTTTGTGATGACAAGGGCATGGAGCATTGTGATTACAGTGGTCTTGGAGCATTGTGATGACAAGTGTCATGGAGCCTTGTGATGACAAGGCCGTGGAATATTGTGATGGCAGGGGTCATGGAGAATTGTTATGACAGGGGTAATGGAGCATTGTGATGAGAAGTGCATGGAGCATTGTGATTACAAGGTTTATGGAGCATTACCATGACAAATTTGTGGACCCTTGTGATGAAAAGCGCATAGAACATTGTGATGACAAGGGTCAAGGAGCATTTTTCTGACAAAGGCATGGAGCATGTTGACGACAAAGGTCACGGCGCATTGTGATGAAAAGTTCATGGAGCATTGTGTTTACAAAGGACACAGAGCCTTTTGCTGACGCGGGCATGGACCACTGTGATGACAAATGTTATGAAGCATTGTGATGACTGGAGTCACGGAGCATTGTGATGACAGTGGTCATGGAGCATTGTGATGACAAGGGCATGGAGCATTGTGGTGACAAGGGCACGGAACATTGGTCTAATAAGTTTCATGGAATATTGCGATGACAGTTGGAATGGCGCATTGTGATGACAAGGGCATGGAGCATTGTGATGAAAAGGGCATGGAACATTGGTCTAATAAGTTTCATGGATTATTGCGAAGACAGTTGGAATGGCGCATTGTGATGACAAGGGCATGGAGCATTGTGATGACCAGGTCATGCAGTATTGTGAAGACAGGTGTCAGGGAGCATTGTGATGACATATGTCATGGTCCATTGCAATGACAATGGCAGGGAGCATTGTGATGCCAAATGTAATGGAGGATTTTGATGACAAATAAAATGGAGCATTGTGATGACTAGGGCTTGGAGCATTATGCTGACAAGGGCCATTGAGAATTTTCATTGCAAGGTCGTGAAGCATTGTGATGACAAGGTCCTGGAGCATTGTGATGAGAAATCCATAGAGACTTGTGATGACAAATCTCATGGTGCATACTGATGAAAAGGCACATGGACCATTGTGATTACAGGGGTCTTGGAACATTGTGATGACATGGGCTTGGAACATTGTGAGGATAAGGCCAAGGAGCAATCTGAAGACATGTTTCATTGAGCTTTGTGATGACAAGGGCATGGAGCATTGTTTTTAAAGGGGTCTTGGAGCATTGTGAGGAAAAGGGCATGGATCATTGTGATGAAAAAGGCATGGAGCCTTGTCATGACAGGGTTCATGGAGCATACAGACAACAAGTGTCTGGGAGCATTTTGATGACAAGTGTATTGAGCATTGTGATGACAAATGTCATGGAGCATTGTGATGAGAAGACCATGGATAATTGTGATGACGAGTGTCATGGGGGACTGTGATGACAAGTGTTATGGAATATTATGATCCCAAGGGTTTGGAGCATTGTTATGACAGAGATCATGGAGCATTTTGTATTCATTGTGATGGCAATAGCATGAAGCATTATGATGATGGGCATTGTGCATTGTGATGACAGGGTTCATGGTTCATTAAGATGAAAAGGGGCATAGAGCATTGTGATTACAGGGTTTATGGAGCATTGCTATGACAAATGTGTGGACCATTGTGATGAAAAGCGCATGGCACATTGTGATGACAAGGGTCTTGGAGCATTTTTCTGACAAAGGCATGGAGCATTGTGATGACAAGGATCATGGAGCATTGTGATGAAATGTTCATGGAGCACTGTGGTTACAAAAGTCACAGAGTCTTGCGATGACGCGGGCATGGACAATTGTGATAACAAATCTTATGAAGCATTGTGTTGACTGGAGTCACGGAGCATTGTGATGACAGGGGTCATGGAGTACTGTGATGACAAGGGCATGGAGCATTGTCATGACAAGGGCACGGAGCATTTTGATGACAGGGGCATGGATCATTGTTCTGACAAGTTTCATAGATTATTGTGATGACAGGGGACATGGTGCATTGTGATGACAAGGGCATGGATCATTGTGATGAGAAGGTCATGGAGTATTGTGAAGATAGGTGTCAGGGAGCATTGTGATGACATATGTCATGGTCCATTGCGATGACAAAGGCAGGGAGCATTGTGATGCCAAATGTAATGGAGGATTGTGATGACAAATATAATGGAGCATTGTGAGGACTAGGGCTTGGAGCATTATGATGACAAGGGCCATTGAGAATTTTCAGGACAATGCCGTGAATCATTGTGATGAAAATGTCCTGGAGCATTGTGATGAGAAAACCATGGTACACTGTGATGACAAATCTCTTGGAGCATACTGATAAAAAGGGGCATGGACCATTGTGATTACAGGGGTCTTGGAACATTGTGATGACATGGGTATGGAGCATTGTGAGGAGAAGGTGAAGGAGCATTCTGAAGATATGCGTCACTGAGCTTTGTGATGACAAGGGCATGGAACATTGTGATTACAGGATTCTAGGAGCATTGTGATGAAAAGGGCATGGATCATTGTGATGAAAAAGGCATGGAGCTTTGTCATGACAGGGTTCAAGGAGCATACTGACGACAAGTGTATTGAGCATTGTGATGAGAAATGTCATAGAGCATTGTGATGAGAAGACCATGGATAATTGTGGTGACGAGCATCATGGGGCATTGTGATGACAAGTGTTATGGAATAATGTGATCACAAGTGTTTGGATCATTGTTATGAGAGAGGTCATGAAGAATTTTGATTTAATTGTGCTGACAATAGCATGAAGCATTATGATGATGGGCATGGTGCATTGTGATGACAGAGTTCATGGAGCATTGTGTTGAAAAGGGGCATGGATCATTGTGATTACAGGGGTCTTGGATCATTTTGGAGACAAGTGTCATGGAGCCTTGTGATGACAAGGCCATGGAACATTGTGATTGCAGTGGTCATGGATCATTGTTATGACAGGGGTAATGGAGCATTGTGATGGCATGGGAAAGGAACACTGTGATGAGAAGGCCATGGAATATTCTGATGACATGTGTCATGGAGCTATGTGATGACATGGGCATGAAGCAATGTGATGAGAGCGTTCATGGTGCATTGTGATGACAATGACTTGGAGCATTGTTATGCCAAGGGTCATAGATCTTTGTGATGACAAAGGTCATGGTGCATTTTGATGACAAGGGCGTTTTGCATTGTGATGAGAAGGGCAGGAAGCATTGTGATGACAGGGTCATGGAGTAATTTGATGAAAAAGGTCATGGAATATTTTGATGACAGGGGTTATGGAACATTGTGATGTCACGGGTTATGGAGCATTTTGATGAAAATGGTCATGGAGTATTTTGATGACAGGGGTTATGTAACATTGTGATGACAGTGGTCATCGAACATTGTGATGATAATGCATGTAGCATTGTGATGACAGGAGTCATGGAACATTGTGATGACAGGGGTGAGGGAGTATTGTGACGAATAGTGATGTAACATTGTGATATCAGTTGTGAGAGAGCATTGTGATGAGAAGCGCATGGAGCATTGTGATGACAAGGTTTATGGAGCATTGTGATGACAAGATTGTGGAGCACTGTGATTACAAGCGCATGGAGCATTGTGATGACATGTGTCATGGAGCATTGTGATAACAAGTGCATGGAGCATTGTGATGACAAGGGCATGAAGCATTGGTCTAATAAGTTTCATGGAGTATTGCGATGACAGTTGGAATGGCGCATTGTGATGACAAGGGCATGGAGCAATGTGATGACCAGGTCTTGCTGTATTGTGAAGAGAGGTGTCAGGGAGCACTGTGATGACATATGTAATGGCCCATTGTGATGACAATGGCATGGAGCATTGTGAGGCCAAGTGTCATGGAGGATTCTGATGACAAAGGTAATGGAGCATTGTGATGACAATGGCTTGGAGCATTGTGATGACAAGGGTCAGGGAGCATTGTGCTGACAAGTGCATGGAGAATTGTGATGACAAGGGTCATGAAGCATTCTGATGACAAGCTTGTGGAGTATTTTGATTACAATGGCATGGAGCATTTTGATGAAAATGGCATGGGGCAATGTGATGAAAAATGCATGGAACCTTTTTGTGACAGTGTTCAAGGAGCATTCTGACGACAAGTGTCAGGGAGCATTGTGATGACAAGTGTATTGAGAATTGTGATGACAAAGATCATGGAGCATTGTGATGAAAACGGCATGGAGTGTTGTGATGGCAGGCATCATGGAGCGTTGTGATGACAAGTGTTATGGAACATTGTGATCACAAGGGTTTGGAGCATTGTGATGACAGAGGTCATGGATCATTGTGATTTCAAGGATCATGGAGCATTGTGATGACAAGGGCATGAAGCAATGTGATCCCAAGATTCATGGAGGATTGTGATGACAATGGTAATGGATTATTGTGATGACAAGCGCATAGAGCATTGTAATGACAAGGTCATGTAGCATTTTGCTGACAAAGGCATGGAGCATTGTGATGACAGGTGTCATGGAGCACTGTTATGACAAGTGTCACGGAGCATTGTGAATACAGGGGTCATGGAGCATTGGGATGACAAGGGCATTCATGATTGTGATGACAAGGGTCATGGATCATTGGGCTGAAAGTGTTCATGGAGTATTGTGATGCCATGGGTCATGGAGCATTGTGATGAGTAGGGAATGGAGCACTGTGATGACAAGAGTCCCAGATCATTGTGTTGTCAGGTGTCATGGAGTGTTGTGATGAGAGTGGTCATGGAGCATTTTGATGATATTTGTCATGGAGCATTGTGATGAGAATTTCATGGAGCATTGGGCTGAAAATATTCATGGAGTACTGTGATGACAGTGGTCATGGAGCATTGTGAGGACAAGGGAATGGTGCATGTTAATGACAAGATTCTGGAGCATTGTGATGATAAGACCATGGAGACTTGTGATGACAACTCTCATGGAGCATTCTGATGAAAAGGGGCATGGAGCATTGTGATTACAGGGGTCTTGGAGCATTGTGATGACAAAAGCATGGAGCATTGTGAGGAGAAGGCAATGGAGCATTCTGATGACATGTGTCATGGAGCTTTGTGATGACAAGGGCATGGAGCATTGTGATTACAGGGGTCTGGGAGCACTGTGATGAAAAGGGCATGGATCATTGTGATGAAAAGGCATGGAGTCTTGTCATGACAGGGTTCAAGGAGCATACTGACGACAAGTGTCAGGGAGCATTGTGATGACAAGTGTATTGAGAATTTTGATGACAAAGTTCATGGAGCATTGTGATGAGAAGACCATGGATAATTGTGATGATGAGCGTCAGAGGGTGTTGTGATGATTAGTGTTATAAAACATTGTGATCACAAGGGTTTGGAGCATTATGATGACAGTGGTCATGGATAATTTTGATTTCATTGTGATGACAATAGCCTGAAGCATTATGATGATGGGCATGGTGCAGTTTGATGACAGGCTTCAAGGTGCATTGAGATGAAAAGTAGCATGGAGAATTGTGATTACAGGGGTCTTGGAGCATTGTCATGACAAGGGCATGGAGCATTGTGATGAGAAGGCCATGGAACATTTTTATGTCATGTGTCAAGGAGCTTTGTGCTGACAAGGGCATGGAGCATTGTGATTACAGGGGTCTTGGAGCATTGTGATGACAAGTGTCATGGAGCCTTGTGATGACAAGGCCATGGAATATTTTGACGGCAAGAGTCATGGATCAATGTTATGACAGAGGTAATGGAGCATTGTGATGAGAATGGCATTGACCATTGGTCTGAAATATTTCATGGATTATTGTGATGAGAGTGGGCATGGAGCATTCTGATGACAAGGGAACGGAACACTGTGATACATGGGTCATGCAGGACTGTAATGACAAGGGCATGGAGCATTGTGATGAGAAGGGCATCGAGCATTGCGATGACAAGTGTCATGGAGCTTTGTGAAGACAAGGGCATGGAGCATTATGATGAGAGGGTTCATGGAGCATTGTGATGACAATGACATGGAGCATTGTGATGCCAAGGGTCATGGAGATTTGTGAAGACAAAGGTCATGGAGCATTTTGATGACAAGTGTGTGGTGCATTGTGATGAGAAAGGCAGGGAGCATTTTGATGACTGGGTCATGCAGAAATTTGATGAAAAATGTAATGGAACATTTTGATGACAGGGGTTATAGAACATTGTGATGCCAAGGGTCATGGAGCTTTGGGATGAAAAGTGTCATGGAGCATTTTGATGACAGTGGTTATGGAACATTGTGATGTCATGGGTCATGGAACATTGTGATGATAAGGGGATGTAGCATTGTGTTGAGAGGAGTCATGGAACATTGTGATAACAGGGGTGAGGGAGGATTCTGATGACTAGTGATGGAACATTGTGATATCTCATTTGAGAGAAGATTTGGATGAGAAGTGCATGGAGCATTGTGATTACATGGTTTATTTAGCATAGCGATGAGAATGTTGTGGATCATTGTGATGAAAAGCACATGGCACATTGTGATGACAAGGGTCATGGAGCATTGTTCTGACAAAGGCATGGAGCATTGTGATGACAAGGGTCACGGAGCATTGTGATGAATAGTTCATGGAGCATTGTGGTTACAAAGGTCACAGAGCCTTGTGATGACGTGAGCATGGACCGTTCTGATGACAAACGTTATGAAGCATTGTGATGACTGGAGTCACGGAGCATTGTGATGACAGGGGTCATGGAGCATTTTGATGACAAGGGCATTGAGCATTGTGATGACAGGGGCATGGAGCATTGGTCTGACACGTTTCATAGACTATCGTGATGACATTGGACATGGTGAATTGTGATGACAAGGACATGGAGCTTTTTGATGAGAAGGCCATGGAACATTCTGATGAGGTGTGTCATGGAGCTTTGTGATGACAAGGGCATGGAGCATGGTGATTACAGGGGTCTTGGAGCATTGTGATGACAAGGGTCATGGAGCCTTGTGAGGACAAGGCCATGGAACATTGTGATGGCAGGGGTCATGGAGCATTGTGATGACAAGGGCGTGAAGAATTGTGATGACCAGGTCTTGCTCTATTGTGAAGAGAGTTGTCAGGGAGCACTGTGATGTTATAGGTAATGGCCCATTGTGATGACAATGGCATGGAGTATTGTGATGCCAAGTTTCATGGAGGATTCTGATGACAAAGGTAATGGAGCATTGTGATGACAATGGCTTGGAGCACTGTGATGACAAGGGTTAGTGAGCATTGTGCGGACAAGTGCATGGTGCATTGTGATGACAAGGGCATGGAGCATTTGATGAAAAGGCCATGGAACATTCGGATGACATGTGTCATTGAGCTTTGTGATGACAAGGGTATGGAGCATTGTGATTACAGGGGTCTTGGAGCATTGTGATGACAAGAGTCCCAGATCATTGTGTTGTCAGGTGTCATGGAGTGTGGTGATGACAGTGGTCATGGAGTATTGTGATGATATTGGTCATGGAGCATTGCGATGACAAAGGAATGGAGCATGGTGATGACAAGTCCTAGAGCATTGTGATGAGAAGACCATGGAGACTTTTGATGAGAGGTCTCATGGAGCATTCTGTTGAAAAGGGGCATGGAGCATTGTGATTACAGGGGTCTTGGAGCATTGTTATGACAAGGGCATGCATCATGGTGATGAGAAGGCCATGGAGCATTCTGATGACATGCGTCATGGAGCTTTGTGATGACAAGGGCATGGATCATTGTGATTACAGGGGTCTTGGAGCATTGTTATGAAAAGGGCATGAAACATTGTGATGAAAAAGGCATGCAGCCTTGTCATGACAGGGTTCAAGGAGCATACTGACGACAAGTGTCAGGGATCATTGTGATGACAAGTGTATAGAGCACTGTGAAGACAAAGACCATGGAACATTGTGATGAGAAGACCATGGATAATTGTGATGACGAGCGTCATGGGGCATTGTGATGACAACTGTAATGGAGCCTTGTGATGACAAGGCCGTGGAACATTGTGATGGCAGGGGTCCTGGAGCATTGTTATGACAGGGGTAATGGAGCATTTTGATGAGAAGTGCATGGAACATTGTTCTGAAATAATTCATGGATTATTGGGATGAGAGTGGCATGGTGTATTGTGATGACAAGGGCACGGAACACTGTGATACATGGGTCATGGGTCATGGAGCTTTGTAATGACATGTCATGGAGCATTGTGATAACAATGGCATGGAGGATTGTGATGACAGGTACATGGAGCATTGTTATGACAGTGGAATGGAGCATTGGGCTGAAAAGTTTCATAGATTATTGTGATGACAGTGGGCATAGTGCATTGTGATGACAATGGCATGGAGCATTGTGAAGAGAAGGTCATGGAGTATTGTGAAGACTGGTGTCAGGGAGCATTGTGATGACATATGTCATGATCCATTGCGATGACAATGGCAGGGAGTGTTGTGATGCCAAATGTAATGGAGGATTGTGATGACAAATATAATGGAGCATTGTGTTGACTAGGGCTTGGAGCATTATGATGACAAGGGCCATTGAGAATTTTCATGACAAAGTCGTGAAGCATTGTGATGACAAGGTCCTGGAGCATTGTGTTGAGAAAACCATGGAGCCTTGTGATGAGAATTCTCATGGAGCATACTGATGAAAAGGGGCATGGAGCATTGTGATTACAGGGGTCTAGGCACATTGTGATGACAAGGGCATGGAGCATTGTGATGACAAGTGCATGGAACATTGTGATGAGAAGGCCATCTAAAATTCTGAAGACATGTGTCATGGAGCTTTGTGATGACAAGGGCATGGATCATTGTGATGACAAGGGTCATGGAACATTGGGCTGAAAATGTTCATGGAGTGTTGTGCTGACAGGGGTCATGGAGCATTGTGATTACAGGGGTCTTGGAGCATTGTGATGACAAGAGTCCCGGATCATTGTGTTGTCATATGTCATGGAGTGTTGTGATGACAATGGTCATGGATCATTGTGATGCTATTGGTCATGGAGCATTGTGATGAGAAGGTCATGGAGCACTGGGCTGAAAATGTTCATGGAGTATTGTGATGACAGGTGTCATGGAGCATTGTGATGACAAGGGAATGGAGCGTGGTGATGACATGGTCCTGGAGCATTGTGATGAGATGACCATGGAGACTTGTGATGACAAATCTCATGGAGCATTCTGATGAAAAGTTGCATGGAGTATTGTGATTACAGGGGTATTGGAGCATTGTGATGACAATGGCATGGAGCACTGTGAGGAGAAGTCCATGGAACATTCTAATGACATGCGTCATGGAGCCTTGTGATGACAAGGGCATGGAGCATTGTGATTACAGGGGTCTTGGAGCATTGTGATGACAAGGGTCATGGAGCCTTGTGATGACAAGGCCGTGGAACATTGTGATGGCGTGGGTCATGGAGCATTGTTATGACAGAGGTAATGCAGCATTGTGATGAGAAGGGCATTGAGCATTGGTCTGAAATATTTCATGGTTTATTGTGATGACAAGGGCCGGGTATACTGTGATACATTGGTCAAGGGGGATTGTAATGACAAGGGCATGGAGCATTGTGATGAGAAGGGCATCGAGCATTGTGATGACAAGTGTCATGGAGCTTTGTGATGACAAGGGCATGGAGCAATGTGATGAGAGTATTCATGGAGCATTATGATGACAATGACATGGAGCATTGTGATGCCGTGGGTCATGGAGCTTTTTGATGGCAAAGGTCATGGAGCATTTTGATGACAAGTGTGTGGAGCATTGTGATGAGAAGGGCAGGGAGCATTTTGATGACAGGGTCATGCAGTAATTTGCTGAAAAGTGTAATGGAACATTTTGATTACAGGGGTTATAGATAATTGTGATGCCAGGGGTCATGGAGCTTTGGGATGAAATGGGTCATGGAGCATATTGATGACAGGGGTTATGGAACATTGTGATGTCAGGGTTCATGGAACATTGTGCTGATAAGGGGATGTAGCATTGTGATGACAGGGGCCATGGAATATTGTGATAACAGGGGTGAGGGAGGATTGTGATGAAAAGGACATGGATAATTGTGAAGAAATAGGCAAGGAGCCTTGTCATGACTGGGTTCAAGGAGCATACAGACAACAAGTGTCAGGGAGCATTTTGATGACAAGTGTATTGAGCATTGTGATGACAAAGGACATGGAGCATTGTGATGAGAAAACCATGGATAATTGTGATGACGAGCGTCATTGGGCATTGTGATGACAACTGTTATGGAATATTGTGATCACAAGGGTTTGGAACATTGTTATGACAGAGGTCATGGAGCATTTTGATTTCATTGTGATGACAATAGCATGAAGCTTTATGATGATGGGCATGGTGCCTTTTGATGACAGGGTTCATGGATCATTGAGATGAAAAGGGGCAAGGAGCATTGTGATTACAGGGGTCATGGAGCATTGTGATGACAAGGGCATGGAACATTGTGAAGAGAAGGCCATGGAACCTACTGATGACATGCATCATGGAGCTTTGTTATGACAAGTTCATGGAGCATTTTGATTACACGTGTCTTGGATCATTGCGATGACATGGGTAATGGAGCCTTGTGATGACAAGGCGGTGGAACATTGTGATGGCAATGATCATGGAGCATTGTTATGACAGAGGTAATGGAGCATTGTTATGAGAAGGGAATTGAGCACTGGTCTGAAATATTTCATGGATTATTGTGATGAGATTGGGCATGGAGCATTGTGATGACAAGGGCACGGAACACTGTCATACATGGGTCATGGAGGATTGTAATGTCAAGGGCAAGGAGCAATGTGATGAGAGGGTTCATGGAGCACTGTGATTACAATGACATCGAGCGTTGTGAGGAGAAGGCCATGGAGCATTCTGATGACTTGCGTCATGGAGCTTTGTGATGACAAGGGCATAGAGCATTGTGATTACAGGGGTCATGGTGCATTGTGATGATAAGGGCATGGATCACTGTGATGAAAAAGGCATGGAGCCTTGTCATGACAGGGTTCAAGGAACATACTGACGACAAGTGTCAGGGAGCATTGTAATGACAAGTGTATTGAGCATTGTGATGACAAAGATCATGGAGCATTGTGATGAGGAGTCCATGGATAATTGTGATGATGATCGTCATGCGGTGTCGTGATGATAAGTGTTATGGAACATTGTTATCAGAAGGGTTTGGAGCATTATGATGACAGAGGTCATGGAGAATTTTGATTTCATTGTGATGACAATAGCCTGAAGCATTATGATGATGGACATGGTGCATTGTGATGACAGGGTTCATGGAGCACTGAGATGAAAATGGGCATGGAGCATTGTGATTACAGGGTTCTTGGAGCATTGAATGACAAGCACATAGAGCTTTCTAATGACAAGTTCATGTAGAATTTTGCTGACAAATGCATGGAGCATTGTGATGACAGGTGTCATGGAGCTTTGTGATGACAAGTCATGGAGCATTTTGATGACAAGGGCATGGTGCTTTGTGATGAGAAGGGCAGGAAACCTTTTGATGACCGGGTCATGCAGCAATTTGATGAAAAGTGTAATGGAACATTGTGATGGCAGTGGTCATGGAGCATTGTTATGACAGTGGTAATGGATCATTGTGATGAGAAGGGAATTGAGCATTGGTCTGAAATGTTTCATGGATTATTGTGATGAGAGTGGGCATGGAGCATTGTGAGGACAAGGGCACGGAACACTGTGATACATGGGTCATGGAGGATTGTAATGACAAGGGCAAGGAGCATTGTGATGAGAAGGGCATCGAGCATTGTGATGACAAGTGTCATGGAGCTTTTTGATGACAAGGGCATTGAGCAATGTTATGAGAGGTTTCATGGAGCATTGTGATGACAATGACATGGAGCATTGTGATGCCAAGTGTCATGGGGTTTTGTTATGACAAGTAATGGAGCATTTTGATGACAAGGGCATGGTGCATTGTGATGAGAAGGGCAGGGAGCATTTTGATGACCGGGTCATGCAGCAATTTGATGAAAAGTGTAATGGAATATTTTGATTGCAGGGGTTATAGAACATTGTGATGTCAGGGGATTTGGAGCGTTGGGATGAAAAGGGTCATGGGGCAATTTGATGACAGGTGTCATGGAACATTGTGATGATAAGGGGATGTAGCATTGTGATGACAGTGTCATGGAACATTGTGATTACAGGGGTGAGGGAGTATTGTGATGACTAGTGATGTAGCTCTGTGATATCTGTGGTGAGAGAGCATTTTGATGAGAAGTTCATGGAGCACTGTGATTTCAAGGTTTATAGAGCATTGCAATGACAAGGTTGTGGACCGTTCTGATGAAATGTTCGTGGCACATTGTGAAGACAATGGTCATGGAGCACTGTTCTGACAAAGACAGGCAGCATTGTGATGACAAGGATCACAGAGTATTTTGATGAAAAGTTCAAGGAGCATTGTGGTTACAAAGGTCACAGAGCCTTGTGATGACGCGGGCATGGACCATTGTGATGACAAACGTTATGAAGCATTGTGATGACTGGAGTCACGGAGCATTGTGATGACAGGTGTCATGGAGCATTGTGATGGCATGTGTCATTGAGCATTGTGCTGACAAGCGCATGGAGCATTGTGATGACAAGAGTCATGGAGCATTGTGCTGAGAAAGGCATAGAGCATTGTGATGACAAGGGTCAAAGAGCATTGTTATGAAATGTTCATGGAGTATTGTGGTTAAAAAGGTCACAGAGACTGTTGATGACGAGGGCATGTACCATTGTGATGACAAAGGTCATGAAGCATTGTGATGACTGGAGTCACGGAGCATTGTGATGACAGGGGTCATGGAGGATTGTGATAACAAGGGCATAGAGCACTGTGATGACAAGGGCATGGAACATTGGTCTAATAAGCTTCATGGATTTTTGCGATGACAGTTGGAATGGCACATTGTGATGACAAGGGCATGGAGCATTGTGATGACCAGGTCATGCAGTATTGTGAAGACAGGTGTCAGGGAGCATTGTGATGATATATGTAATGGCCCATTGTGATGACAATGGCATGGAGCATTGTGATGCCAAGTGTCATGGAGGATTCTGATGACAAAGGTAATGGAGCATTGCGATGACAATGGCTTGGAGCATTGTGATGACAAGGGTCAGGGAGCATTGTGCTGAAAAGTGCATGGAAAATTCTGATGACAAGGGTCAAGGAGCATTCTGATGATAAGCTTGTGGAGTATTTTAATGACAATGGCATGGAGCATTGTGATGAAAACGACATGGGGCCTTGTGATGAAAGAGACATGGAGCCTTTTCGTGACAGGTTTCAAGGAGCATTCTGATGACAAGTGTCAGGGAGCATTGTGATGACAAGTGTATTGAGCATTGTGATGACAAAGGTCATGGAGCATTGTGATGAAAAGGGCATGGAGTATTGTGATGACAGGCATCATGGAGCATTGTTATGACAAGTGTTATGGATCATTGTGATCACAAGGGTTTGGATCATTGTGATGACAGAGGTCATGGATCATTTTGCTTTCAAGGAGCATTGAACATTGTGATGACAGGGGCATGAAGCAATGTGAACCCAAGGTTCATGTAGGAATGTTATGACAATGGAAATGGAGTATTGTGATGACAAGCGCATAGAGCATTGCAATGACAAGGTCATTTAGCATTTTGCTGACAAAGGCATGGAGCATTGTGATGACATGTGTCATGGGGCACTGTGATGACAAGAATCACGGAGCATTGTGAATACAGGGGTCATGGAGCATTGGGATGACAAGGGCATGGATCATTGTGATGATAAGGGTCTTGGAGCACTGGGCTGAAAATGTTCTTGGAGCATTGTGATGACAGGGACATGGAGCATTGTTATGACAGGGGCATGGAGCATTGGGCTGACAAGTTTCATAGATTATTGTGATGACAGTGGACATAGTGCATTGTGATGACAATGGCATGGAGCATTGTGAAGAGAAGGTCATGGAGTATTGTGAAGACTGGTGTCAGGGAGCATTGTGATGACATATGTCAAGACCAACTGAGATGACAACGGCAGGGAGTATTGTGATGCCAAATGTAATGGAGGATTGTGATGACAAATATAATGGAGCATTGTGATGACTACAGATTGGAGCATTATGATGACAAAGCCCATTGAGAATTTTCATGACAAGGTCGTGAAGCATTGTGATGACAAGGTCCTGGAGCATTGTGTTGAGAAAATCATGGAGCCTTGTGATGACAAATCTCATGGAGCATACTGATGTAAAGGGGCTTGGAGCATTGTGATTACAGGGGTCTAGGCACATTGTGATTACAAGTGCATGGAGCAGTGTGATGACAAGGGCATGGAACATTGTGATGAGAAGGCCATCTAAAATTCTGATGACATGTGTCATGGAGCTTTGTGATGACAAGGCATGGATCATTGTGATGACAAGTGTCATGGAACATTGGGCTGAAAATGTTCATGGAGTATTGTGATGACAGGGTTCATGGAGCATTGTGATTACAGGGGTCTTGTAGCATTGTGATGACAAGAGTCCCGGATCATTGTATTGTCAGGTGTCATGGAGTGTTGTGATGACAGTGGTCATGGATCATTGTGATGATATTGGTCATGGAGCATTGTGATGAAAAGGTCATGGAACACTGGGCTGAAAATATTCATGGAGTATTGTGATGACAGGTGTCATTGAGCATGGTGATGACAAGAGCATGGAGCATTGTGAGGAGAAGGCCATGGAACATTCTGATGACATGTGTCATGGAACTTTCTGAAGATATGTGCATGGAGCAATGTGATGAGAGCGTTCATGGAGCATTGTGATGACAATGACATGGAGCACTGTGATGAGAAGGACATGAAGCATTCTGATGACATGCGTCATGGAGCTTTTTGATGACAAGGGCATGGAGCATTGTGATTACAGGGATCTTGGAGCATTGTGATGAAAAGGGCATGGATTATTGTGATGTAAAAGGCATGGAGCCTTGTCATGACAGGGTTCAAGGAGCATACTGACGACAAGTGTCAGGGAGCATTGTGATGACAAGTGTTTTGAGCATTGTGATGACAAAGATCATGGAACATTGTGATGAAAATGCCATGGATAATTGTGATGATGATCGTCATGGGGTGTTGTGATGATAAGTGTTATGGAACATTGTGATCACAAGGGTTTGGAGCATTATGATGACAGAGGTCATGGAGAATATTGATTTCATTGTGATGACAATAGCCTGAAGCATTATGATGATGGGCATGGTGCATTGTGATGACAGGGTTCATGGAGCATTGAGATGGAAAGGGGCATTGAGCATTGTGTTTACAGGGGTCTTGGAGCATTGTGATGACAAGGGCATGGAGCATGGTGATGAGAAGGCCATGGAACATTCTGATGACATGCATCATGGAGCTTTGTGATGACAAGGGCTTGGAGCATTGTGATTACAGCGGCCTTCAGCGTTGTGAAGACAACTGTCATGGAGCCTTGTGATAACTAGGCTGTGGATCATTGTGATGGCAGGGGTCATGGTGCATTGTTATGACAGAGGTAATGGAGCATTGTGATGAGAAGGACATGGAACATTGGTCTGAAATGTTTCATGGATTATTGTGATGAGAGTGGGCATGGAGCATTGTGATGACAAGGGTACGGAACACTATGATACATGGGTCATGCAGGATTGTAATGACAAGGGCATGGAGCATTGTGATGAGAAGGGCATCGAGCATTGTGATGAAAAGTGTCATGGAGCTTTGTGATGACAAGGGCATTGAGCAATGTAATGAGAGTGTTCATGGAGCATTGTGATGACAATGACATGGAGCACTGTGATATCAAGTGTCATGGAGATTTGTGATGACAAGTCATGGAGCATTTTGATGACAAGGGCATGGTGCATTGTGATGTGAAGGGCAGGGAGCGTTTTCATGACCGGGTCATGCAGCAATTTGATGAAAAGTGTAATGGAACATTTTAATGGCAGGGTTTATAGAACATTGTGATGTCAGGGGTCTTGGAGCTTTGGGATGAAAAGGGTCATGGAGCATTTTGATGACACGGGTTATGGAATATTGTAATGTCAGTGGTCATGGAACATTGTGATGATAAGGGGATGTAGCACTGTGATGACCGTGTCATGGAACATTGTGATTACAGGGGTGAGGGAGTATTGTGATGACTAGTGATGGAACACTGTGATATCTCTGGTGAGAGAGCATTTTGATGAGAAGTGCATGGAGCATTGTGATTAAAAGATTTATGGAGCATTGCAATGACAAGGTTGTGGACCGTTGTGATGAAATGTGTGTGGCACATTGTGATGACAATGGTCATGGAGCATTGTTCTCACAAAGACATGGAGCATTTTGATGACAAGGGTCACAGAGAATTGTGATGAAAAGTTCATGGAGCATTGTGGTTACAAAGGTCACAGAGCCTTGTGATGACGCGGGCATGGACCAATGTGATGACAAACGTTATGAATCATTGTGATGAGTGGGGTCATGGAGCATTGTGATGACAAGGTCCTGGAGCATTGTGATGACAAAACCATGGAGCCTTGTGATGACAAGTCTCATGGAGCATACTGATGGAAAGGGGCATGGAGCATTGTGATTACAGGGATCTTGGAACATTGTGATGACAAGAGCATGGAGCATTTTGAGGAGAAGACCAAGGAGCATCCTCATGGCATGTGTCATTGAGATTTGTGATGACAAGGGCGTGGAGCATTGTGATTACATGGGTCTTGGAGCATTGTGATGAAAAGGGCATGAATCATTGTGATGAAAAAGGCATGGAGCCTTGTCATGACAGTGTTCAAGGAGCATACAGACAACAAGTGTCAGGAAGCATTTTGATGACAAGTGTATTGAGCATTGTGATGAGAAAGGTCATGGAGCATTGTGATGAGAAGACCATGGATAATCGTGATGACGAGCGTCATGGGGCATTGTGATGACAAGTGTTATGGAATATTGTATTCACAAGGTTTTGTAGCATTGCTATGACAGAGGTCATGGAGCATTTTGATTTCACTGTGATGACAATAGCATGAAGCATTATGATGATGTGCATGGTTCATTGTGATGACAGGGTTCATGGATCATTGAAATGAAAAGGGGCATAGAGCATTGTGATTACAGGGTTCTTGGAGCATTGTGAAGAGAAGGGTGATGGAGCGTTGTGATGACAAGGCCATGGAATATCGTGATGGCAGCGGTCATGGAGCAATGTTATGACAGTGGTAATGGAGCATTGTGATGGCAAGGGCATGGATCATTGTGATGAGAAGGCCATGGAACATTCTGATGACATGTGTCATGGAGCTTTGTGATGACAAGGGCATGGAGCCCTGTGATGAGAGCGTTCATGGAGCATTGTGATGACAATGACATGGAGCATTGTGATGCCAAGTGTCATGGATCTTTGTGATGACAAAGGTCATGGAGCATTTTGATGGCAAGGGCGTTGTGCATTGTGATGAGAAGCCCAGGGAGCATTGTGATGACAGGGTCATGGAGCAATTGGATGAAATGTGTCATGGAACATTGTGATGACAGGAGTTATGGAACATTGTGATGTCAGGGGTCTTGGAGAATTTTGATGAAAAGGGTCATGGAGCATTTTGATGACAGGTGTTATGGAACATTGTGATGTCAGGGGTCATCGAACATTGTGATGATAAGTGCATGTAGCATTGTGGTGAGAGGAGTCATGGAACATTGTGATGACAGGGATGAGGGAGTACTGTGACAAATAATTATGTAGCATTGTGATATCAGTGGTGAGAGAGCATTTTGATGAGAAGTGCATGGAGCATTGTGATGACAAGCTTTATGGAGCACTGTGATGACAAGATGGTGGAGCACTGTGATGACAAGCGCATGGTGCATTGTGATGACATATGTCATGGAGCATTGTGCTGACAAGCGCATGGAGCATTGTGATGACAAGGGTCATGGAGGATTGTGCTGAGAAAGGCATAGATAATTATGATGACAAGGGTCAAAGAGCATTGTGATCAAATGTTCAAGGAGCATTGTGGTTAAAAAGGTCACAGAGACTGTTGATGATGAAGGCATGGACCATTGTGATGACAAAGGTCATGGAGCATTGTGATGACTGGAGTCACGGAGCATTGTGATGACAGGGGTCATGGAGCATTGTGATAACAATGGCATGGAGCATTGTGATGTTCACGTCATGCAGTATTGTGAAGACAGTCGTCAGGGAGCATTGTGATGACATATGTAATGGCCCATTGTGATGAAAATGGCATGGAGCATTGTGATCCCAAGTGTCATGGAGGATTCTGATGACAAATGTAATGGAGCATTGTGACGACAATGGCTTGGATCATTGTGATGACAAGGGTCAGAGAGCATTGTGCTGACAAGTGCATGGAGAATTGTTATGACAAGTGTCATGAAACATTCTGATGACAAGCTTGTGGAGTATTTTGATGACAATGGCATGGAGCATTGTGATGTAAACGGCATGGGGCATTGTGATGAAAAGGCATGGAGCCTTTTCATGACAGGGTTCAAGGAGCATTCTGACGACAAGTGTCAGGGAGCACTGTGATGACAAATGTATTGAGAATTGTGATGACAAAGGTCATGGAGCATTGTGATGAAAAGGGCATGGAGTATTGTGATGATAAGCATCATGGAGCGTTGTCATGACAAGTGTTATGGAAAATTGTGATCACAAGGGCTTGGAGCATTGTGATGACAGAGGTCATGGATCATTTTGATTTCAAGGAGCATGGAGCATTGTGATGACAAGGGAATGAAGCAATGTGATCCCAAAGTTCATGGAGGATTGTGATGACAATGGTAATGGTGTATTGTGATGACAAGCGCATAGATCATTGTAATGACAAGATCATGTAGCATTTTGCTGACAAAGGCATGGAGCATTGTGATGACATGCGTCATGGAACATTGTGAATACAGAGGTTATGGAGCATTGGGATGACAAGGGCATGGATCATTTTGATGACAAGTGTCATGGAGCATTGGGATGACTAGGGAATGGAGCATTGTGATGACAAGAGTCCCGGATCATTGTGCTGTCAGGTGTCATGGAGTGTTGTGATGACAGTGGTCATGGAGAATTGTGATGATATTGGTCATGGAGCATTGCGATGACAAGGGAATTGAGCATGGTGATGACAAAGTCCTGGAGCATTGTGATGAGAAGACCATGGAGACTTCTGAGGAGAAGTCTCATGGAGCATTCTGTTGAAAAGGGGCATGGAGCATTGTGATTACAGGGGTCTTGGAGCATTGTGATGACAAGGGCATGGATCATGGTGATGGGAAGGCCATGGAGCATTCAGATGACATGCGTCATGGAGCTTTGTGATGAGAAGGGCATGGAGCATTGTGATTACAGGGGTCTTGGAGCATTGTTATGAAAAGGGCATGGAATATTCTGATGAAAAATGCATGCAGCCTTGTCATGACAGTGTTCAAGGAGCATACTGACGACAAGTGTCAGGGATCATTGTGATGACAAGTGTACTGAGCATTGTGATGACAAAGATCATGGAACATTGTGATGACAAGTCATGGAGCATTGTGATGACAAGGTCATGGAGCATTGTGATTACAGGGACATGGAGCATTGTTATGACAGGGGCATGGAGCATTGGTCTGACAATTTTCATCGTTTATTGTGATGACATTGGACATAGTGCATTGTGATGACAATGGCATGGAGCATTGTGAAGAGAAGGTCATGGAGTATTGTGAAGACAGGTGTCAGGGAGCATTGTGATGACATATGTCATGGTCCATTGCGATGACACTGGCAGGGTTTATTGTGATGCCAAATGTAATGGAGGATTGTGATGACAAATATAATGGAGTATTGTGATGACTAGGGCTTGGAGCATTATGATGACAAGGGCCATTGAGAATTTTCATGACAAGGTCGTGAAGCATTGTGATGAGAAAACCATGGAGCTTTGTGATGACAAGGGCATTGAGCAATGTTATGAGAGGGTTCATTGAGCATTGTGATGACAATGACATGGAGCATTGTGATGCCAAGGGTCATGGAGCTTTGTGATGACAAGTCATGGAGCATTTTGATGACAAGGGCATGCCTCATTGTGATGAGAAGGGCAGGGAGAATTCTGATGACCGGGTCATGCAGCTATTTGATGAAAAGTATAATGGAACATTTTGATGGCAGGGGTAATAGAACATTGTGATGTCAGTGGTCTTGGAGCTTTGGGATGAAAAGGGTCATGGAGCATTTTGATGACAGGGGTTATGGAACATTGTGATGTCAGGGGTCATGGAACATTGTGATGATAAGGGGATGTAGCAGTGTGATGACAGTGTCATGAAACATTGTGATTACAGGGGTGAGGGAGTTTTGTGATGACTAGCGATGGAACACTGTGATATCTCTGGTGAGAGAACATTTTGATGAGAAGTGCATAGAGCATTGTGAGTAAAAGGTTTATGGAGCATTGCAATGACAAGGTTGTGGACCGTTTTGATGAAATGCGCGTGGCACATTGTGATGACAATGGTCATGCAGCATTGTTCTGCCAATGACATGGAGAATTGTGATGACAAGTGTCACAGAGATGTGTGATGAGAAGTTCATGGAGCATTGTGGTTACAAAGGTCACAGAGCCTTGTGATGACGTGGGCATGGACCATTGTGATGACAAACGTTATGAAGCATTGTGATGACTGGGGTCATGGAGCATTGTGATGACAGGTGTCATGGAGCATTGTGATGACAGGGGCACGGAGCATTGGTCTGACAAGTTTCATAGATTATTGTGATGACAGTGGGCATGGTGCATTGTGATGACAAGGGCATGGAGCATTGTGATGAGAAGGCCATGGAGCATTCTGATGACATGTGTCATGGAGCTTTGTGATGACAAGGGCATGGAGCCATGTGATGAGAGCATTCATGGAGCATTGTGATGACAATGACATGGAGCATTGTGATGCCAAGGGTCATGGATTTTTGTGATGACAAAGGTCATGGAGCATTTTGATGGCAAGGGCATTGTGCATTTTGATGAGAAAGCCAGGGAGCATTGTGATGACAGGGTCATGGAGCTATTGGATGAAATGTGTCATGGAACATTTTGATGACAGGAGTTATGGAACATTGTGATGTCAGGGGTCATGGAGCATTTTGATGAAAAGGGTCATGGAGCATTTTGATGACAGGTGTTATGGAACATTGTGATGTCAGGGGTCATCGAACATTGTGATGATAAATGCATGTAGCATTGTGGTGACAGGAGTCATGGAACATTGTGATGACAGGGATGAGGGAGTACTGTGACAAATAGTGATGTAGCATTGTGATATCAGTGGTGAGAGAGCATTTTGATGAGAAGTGCATGGAGCATTGTGATGACAAGTCCTATGGAGCATTGTGATGACAAGATGGTGGAGAACTGTGATGACAAGCGCATGGAGCATTGTGAGGACAAGGGCATGGAGCATTGTGATGACAGGGGCATGGAGCATTTGTCTGACAAGTTTCATAGATTATTGTGATGACAGTGGGCATGGTGCATTGTGATGATAAGGGCATGGAGCATTGTGATGAGCAGGTCATGGAGTATTGTGCTGAGAAAGGCATAGAGCATTTTGATGACAAGGGTCAAAGATCATTGTGATGAAAATTCATGGAGATTTGTGGTTAAAAAGGTCACAGAGACAGTTGATGATGAGGACATGGACCATTTTGATGACAAAGGTCATGAAGCAATGCTATGAGTTGCGTCACGGAGCATTGTCATAACAGTGGTCATGGAGCATTGTGATAACAAGGGCATGGAACATTGTGATGACAAGGGCATGGAACATTGGTCAAATAAGTTTCATGAATTATTGCGATGACAGTGGGAATGGTGCATTGTGATGAAAGGGGCATGGAGCATTGTGATGACCAGGGTGTGCAGTGTTGTGAAGCCAGGTGTCATCGTGCATTGTGATGACATATGTCATGGCCCATTGTGATGAAAATGCCATGGAGCATTGTGATGCCAAGTGTCAAGGAGGATTCCGATGACAAAGGTAATGGAGTATTGTGATGACAATGGCTTGGAGCATTGTGATGACAAGGGTCAGGGAGCATTGTGCAGACAAGTGCATGGACATTTGTGATTACAAGGGTCATGGAGCATTCTGATGACAAACTTGTGGAGTATTTTGATGACAATGGCATGGAGCATTGTGATGAAAATGGCATGGGGCTTTGTGATGAAAAAGGCATGGAGCCTTTTCGTGACAGGGTTCAAGGAGCATTCTGACGACAAGTGTCAGGGAGCATTGTGATGACAAGTGTATTGCGAATTGTGATGGCAAAGGTCATGGAGAATTGTGATGAAAAGGGCATGGAGTATTGTGATGACAGGCATCATGGAGCGTTGTGATGACAAGTGTTATGGAACATTGTGATCACAATGGTTTGGAGCATTGTGAGGACAGAGGTCATGGATCATTTTGATTTCAAGGAGCATGGAACATTGTGATGACAAGGGAATGAAGCAATGTGATCCCAAGGTTCTTGGAGGATTGTGATGACAATGGTAATAGAATATTTTGATGACAATCACATACAGCATTGTAATGACAAGGTCATGTAGCATTTTGCTGCAAAGGCATGGAGCATTGTGATGACCGGTGTCATGGAGCACTGTGATGACAAGCATCATGGAGCATTGTGAATACAGGGGTTATGGCGCATTGGGATGACAAGGGCAATGATCATTGTGATGACAAGTGTCATTGAGCATTGTGATGAGTAGGGAATGGAGCATTGTGATGACAAGAGTCCCAGATCATTGTGTTGTCAGGTGTCATGGAGTGTTGTGATGACAGTGGTCATGGAGAATTGTGATGATATTGGTCATGGAGCATTGCGATGAGAAGCGAATGGAGCATGGTGATGACAAAGTCCTGGTGCATTGTGATGAGAAGACCATGGAGACTTTTGTTGAGAAGTCTCATGGAGCATTCTGTTGAAAAGGGGCATGGACCATTGTGATTATAGGGTTATTGGAGCATTGTGATGACAAGGGCATGGACCATGGTGATGAGAAAGCCATAGAGCATTCTGATGACATGCGTCATGGAGCTTTGTGATGAGAAGGGCATGGAGCATTGTGATTACAGGGGTCTTGGAGCATTGTTATGAAAAGGGCATGGATCATTGTGATGAAAAAGGCATGCAGCCTTGTCATGACAGGGTTCAAGGAGCATACTGACGACAAGTGTCAGGGATCATTGTGATGACAAGTGTATTGAGCATTGTGATGACAAAGATCATGGAACATTGTGATGAGAAGATCATGGATAATTGTGATGATGAGCGTCATGGGGTGTTTTGATGATAAGTGTTATGCAACATTGTGATCACAAGGGTTTGGAGCATTATGATGACAGAGGTCATAGAGAATATTGATTTCATTGTGATGACAATAGCCTGAAGCATTATGATGATGGGCATGGTGCATTGTGATGACAGGGTTCATGGAGCATTGAGATGACAAGGGGCATGGAACATTGTGTTTACAGGGGTCTTGGAGCATTGTGATGACAAGGTCATGGAGCATTGTGATGAGAAGGCCATGGAACATTCTGATGACATGCGTCATGGAGATTTGTGATGACAAGGGCATGGAGCTTTGTGATTACAGGGGCCTTCAGCATTGTGATGACAAGTGTCATGGAGCCTTGTGATAACTAGGCCGTGGAACATTGTGGTGGCAGGAGTCATGGTGCATTGTTATGACAGAGGTAATGGAGCATTGTGATGAGAATGGCATGGAAAATTGGTCTGAAATGTTTCATGGATTATTGTGATGAGAGTGGGCATGGAGCATTGTGATGACAAGGGTACGGAACACTATTATACATGGGTCATGCGCAATTGTAATGACAAGGGCATGGAGCATTGTGATGAGAAGGGCATCGAGCATATTGATGACAAGTGTCATGGAGCTTTGTGATGACAAGGGCATTGAGCAATGCAATGAGAGGGTTCATGGAGCAATGTGATGACAATGACATGGAGCATTGTGATGCCAAGGGTCATGGAGTTTTGTGATGACAAGTCATGGAGCATTTTGATGACAAGTGCATGGTGCATTGTGATGAGAAGGGAAGGGAGCATTTTGATGACCGTGTCATGCAGCAAATTGATGAAAAGTGTAATGGAGGGGCCTCCCTGGTGGCGCAGTGGTTGAGAGTCCGCCTGCCGATGCAGGGGTTACGGGTTCGTGCCCTGGTCTGGGAGGATCCCATATGCCGCAGAGCGGCTGGGCCCATGAGCCATGGCCGCTGGGCCTGCGCATCCGGAGCCTGTGCTCCGCAACGGGAGAGGCCACAACAGTGAGAGGCCCGCATACCGCAAAAAAAAAAAAAAAAAAAAAAAGTGTAATGGAACATTTTTATGGCTGTGGTTATACAACATTGTGATGTCAGGGGTCTTGGAGCTTTGGGATGAAAAGGGACATGGAGCATTTTGATGACAGGGGTTATGGAACATTGTGATGTCAGGGGTCATGGAACTTTGTGATGATAAGC